>NW_027069792.1:668811-810281 GCF_002906115.3 Quercus suber | reverse complement strand
CACGCGAGTTGAGCGCGTATACGGCACGATAAGAACGACGACGTTTTCGTGATCTAGTTTTGGCTTTTGCAGCTTGTTAGTCAGTGCCAATGACAATGTACGTTTTTTTTGTTGTGTGTGTGTGTGTGTGTGTGTATGTGTGTGTGTGTGTTTGACTGTTTGTGTACTTTCATGGGATCGTAGGATGCACATTCAGGGATTTGTCCCCTGCTTTGTTTTGTCCCCCCCACCTCTGATTATTTTTCTGTTTAGTCTTTTTAGAAATTTTTTTAATTTTAATATATCAACATGGAAAAGAAACAATTTTTTTCTTCAAATCTTATTTTTTTTTTCAAATAATAAATTAATGATAGCTTTTTTTGCTAATAATTAATACTATGACAGATAGTTTTTGTCAGTGCCAATGACAATATGTCGATTTTGTTTTATTGTTAAACTTGTTATTCAGAAGTATAGTGGAACCAAAATCAACTGCAAACACAGATTGGACGGAAAATCAAGAGAGGTGTTTGGCTGTGTTATTTAAACAACAGTTTTCGTTGTTTAAACAATACAACATATATTTCTACAACACTTTTTCACCTATACGTATTTTCACAACATAAACAATGTTATTAGAACAACATTACCAAACATACCCTAAAGTGTGACAACTCAATACAATTAATTTATAAAGATGGGTTATCAAGGTCAACCTTTTCAAGCCTTATTGGTTTCGTTTAGCCTAGCTGGATTACGAGAGGTTAAAAGAAAGAAATTTCTAAATTTGTTCTTCCTCAAGTTAGTCTGAGGATCATTGGTTCATATAATTTCCAAGTCTTTGTTACAAAGTTTGTGGTTACACCAAGTATGTTTTTCTCTAAATTTCTTTGCCCCCCCAATTTGGAGTAGTCACATTTTCTTATATAGATACTTGAAGTGCATCTCAACCCTCCACTTGTACATCACTAATCTTCATTTGGATGTTTGTCCCATCAGGACTTTGTTGGAGGTGATTAGACGTGTTGCAAGCTGTGAGAGTACTGTTCATGAGTCATTTTGCCTTTAATGTAGCCAGCTGAATTGTTGCAGTGCATTGAATGTGGAGATGATAGACACCTTACTTGGAAACTCCCCATCTTCTTGTACATCTCTACTTCTTTCCTCGGTCTTCAATCATCTGGCCCAAGTGGCTTATATACAATCTTCCAAAGAGTGCTCACTTCTAGGGCTTCTCGGATGGGCCACTTCTTCGGTTTCAATATCTGGGCTTTTGTTGACGTGATGGGCCGAAGTTGATGAGAAGTCAAGCCCACCTTCTCCTCGAGTCTGCTTGCCTAGTGATGTTTTTTCCTCAGACCTTATCCTCCTATAAGAAGTATTTTACTTTGTGGTTTGTTAATATTTAAAAGGTTTTAATTTTTTTTTTCCCCAATTCAATCTTCGTTTTCCATTATAGCAGTTTAACTTCTTTTGGCACTTTGACTTCTTTTGATTTAAATCGTTCCCCCACTTGCTTTCGATGAATTTAACTTTTACACATCTGATAGAATAATTAGGTACTTAAAAAGCTCTAGAGATGCTCATTTTTATCACAAATTCATGAAAAAACAATCTTTCAATGAGCCAAAGTTCATGCTTCTATTAATGTGCAAAAGAATGAGTTTTAATTTGGTTGGCACTCAAGATTTGACAATTTTTAATTATTGAATTTGTTTTATTACCACGTGCTGAGCTTTGATTAGTGTGTTATTGGATCTAGGTTTGGTTTTGGGGTCAAGTCTACTACTCATACCAATAAGGGAATCAATGATGATTATGGTGCATTCGTTGTCATGCCAAATCAATATGATAGCACACACATGCGCGTGATCACACATAAAGTAATAATTTGCATTAAATTATTATAAACATGAGAAGGCAAAAGTTTGGTGAAGAGAAAGAAAAAGGGAATTTGGGTTGTGCTACTCTTCCTGGCCTTCTATAAATGCGTTGGGTAGTGCAATTCATGGAATATTGGACCAATTTCTGTCAAAAATGGAAGTTTGTCTAATCTATTTTGGTTTGGTCTGTTTTTGTATGACAAATGACTTCTTCTGGAGTTGCTAAATTTGTGGGTTCATGCCAATCAACATTTGGAATTAAGGTTATAACTATAGGTTTTCATTTTAGCATGTATATGAGCCTTCCATATGTGTTAAGCTTTTCTACACAATAAACCCATCATGAACTCACGACTCGTAAGCATTCCAAGCACATTTGCATGGTCACATATAGAGCTCAAAACAAGTGTGGAAAAATATACGATTTTATGCCTTGAGGCCGTGACTCCAACACTTTTCCCTATGGGTTTTTATGTGAGCTTGAACAAGATGATGAAATTAATTTTGGACTTAAGCCAAATAATAGCTTCATGAAGAACAAGCTTTGATTTTGGGATTTTGTATTCATATTGCCTCGTTTTTCATCTAGCATGTGGCATTGCTTTGTTAGAATTATAGTTAAGTGATTAAATTTACAATTTTCTAACAGCTTAAGTTTTGGAGAGGATCGGTAATTTAATATAGTATCAAAGCAAGAAATTCTGAGTTTGATCCCTATTTATACTTTACTTCTCATTTAAAATGTTAAAAATCACATGTGTTGGGCCCCACCTATTAAGGGGAAGTTTAGGCCCACATGTGAGGGGGAATGTTAGAATTATGGTTAAGTGATTAAATTCATCATTTCCTAACAGTTAAAGCTTTTAGGAGAATCGATAATTTAACATGCTCTGGTATTGGTTATCTATGTATTCATATATTTTCGTGCTTGATCAATTTTTTTTCCCAATATTCCACTTGTTCATGGTATTGGGAGACAAAACTCATTTGGTCTAGTCTTAATTGTTTGGCCTTTGGTAATTTTCGAGCATGAATATGTGAAGTGTATTTTCGTTGTGCTTGAAGAATTGGACATAAAAAACAAAAAGTAGTGATAGTTATAGTTGGGTTTGAACATGATTTCAATTAAAATTGTAAATTGTGTTTTCTTGTTTTATAATTTTAATTGAAATCATGTTTTGAAAACATGATTTCACAAGAAGTGTATACGGGAATGTGCAATAAGGAGTGTGTAATAAGATTTAGTCAAAAAATAAATTTGAATAATATGTTATCACATTTTTTATATATAAATAGAATTGATAGTTTTTATCAAGTTATTAGAAATTACATCCAAAACAATGAACAATTCAATCTACAAGGGGGTTTCCTCTCTCTCTCTCTCTCTCTCTCTCTCTCTCTCTCTCTCTCTCTCTCTCTCTCTCTCTCTTGTATAATCTATTGCTAATGCATCAGCAATTTAATAACAGTCATTCCTAATAAACAACAAATAGGTTCTATCTGTTTGCATTTAACATCATCTAATATTTGACCAACCTCAACTAGGCTAAGTAACAAATACTACATAGTTGACATTAGCAAATAAGAATATCCTTTAACCAAGTAATCCTAATTCTTGTGTAAGCACGGGAACTTTTTGTGCAACCAAGGTTTTTATACCATCATGATCTCCACCCTTCTAATTTTGTTCACTCAAAGTTGCTCCAACACTGCCTAAAGAATCATGCACTAGGGCTCCAAGTATGACTTCACAAATCCCCCAAAGATTACACCATCAAAATTTCACTTTGTAACATTTTATTGGAAATCATCTTCCACTTAATTGTCTCACTAAACAGAGTAGATTCAACATGGTCTTGAATTTCAATGAACCCATAGCATAAATTTTTGCTTTATACATTAAACATGATGGCTCCAACCTTGCTTTGCCCAAATGTGTGATTTCAACCAGGGACAGACCCAGGATTTCAAGCTAGACGGGGCCAGAGTATAAGGGGGAAAAAAAAAACTTGAAATAGGCATCCATATAGAATTAACAAATTATAAATACAGAAAATCATTGTTTCTTAATACATTAAGATGCAATCATCTACTAATAAAGATGAAAACAACAACAACAATAATAATTGTAAGGATTAGGGCCCAAAATTATATATTGGGCCTTGGGCCTTATCCGAGAACTAGGAAACGTCCAAGGAGGGGGAAGTAATTGTAAGGGATTCCAATTTTTAAAGTCTCATAAGTAAGAAACGAATGGGTGGTGGTCCTCCGTCCGAGGAGGAACTCCTCCTCGGACATGATGAATATAGTTCAAATATGTATTCCAAATGATCAAGGTAACTTTCTAGAAGGCTCCAGCGACAAGGATATGCATCATACATATATAGGAGCGATGGGAACTTAGAAATATTTAAGGAAAAGTTGTTGCCTCCGCATTAAATGTATTGTAGCTACTTTTCTGGCCGCATTTATGTGGAGAAGATCCCTAAACAGTGCGGTCTTGGCCACCATGACTCACAGAAAGCCAAAGAGGGTGACTGATGGGACAGACACTCAAGTAAAGGTTCAGATGATCAACAAGTGTATGATTAGGATGGTTCAAAGGGAGCTATATAATGTAAGAGACTCTCCACAAAAATGGGGGAGAAGAAGAGAAAAAGAATACTGTAACAATCATAGTTGTGCTTGTAATCAGTTCTATTGATTTATGCCAAGATTCACCTCCTCTAATAGGGAATTTATTCAGTTCTTTGTGCCTTGTTCTTGCTTGATCATTTTTTAAACTCATATTAGCCGTTGTTAAATTCATTAGGACCTAGTTCTTTAACTCACTCTCTACAAACTTATTGTATTGGGCTTACTAGGCCAACATCTTACACGTCTTGGGCTTTGGTCTCAAATCATGTCCCTATAATTAGTGTCGTCTGTGGGAAGAACTTGTGTAATAATGAGTGCAACGCTTAACTATGGTAAGATCAGGTCCACACCAGGCAGAGTCGTTGGGATCCTAGCATGACGATCCTCTTGTCAACCTTGAGTAGAGAGGTGACCGTGAGAGAAGTGTGCATACTACACATACTGATAGGAGTTAACCTTTATTGCATGGGGAGGATTGCTAAATAGGACATACTTCTAGGGGTTTTTGACATTAAGTACAAGCCTCACACCTCTGTTAAGGGCCATGTCCTTGCTGATCTAGTGGCCGAATTCATCGAGCCTTCATTAGAAGAAGTGGCAGCAATACAGCACATGGGTGGAAAATCGATTGGCACAATCACCCTGCAGGGACATTTAACCTAAAAAGATATTATTTTTAATGAATGATTCCTTTGTCGATATGTTCATTTGTTATATAAAGGCATTGCACTTCCCTTTATTCATTCTTTATAAGTGTTTATAACGAACCATAAGTCATACCTGAAGTCTTCGGGCCAGATGCTATGGGGAAATTAACACACTATGACATCTTTATAAGTGGTTAAACAGAACCATAGTCATGCTTGAAGTCCTCGGACTAGATGCTATAGGGAAATTAACATTCTATGACATCTTTATAAGTGGTTAAACAGAACCATAGTCATGCCTGAAGTTCTCGGACCAGATGCTATGGGAAAATTAACAAACTATGAGATCTTTATAAGTGGTTAAACAGAATCATAGTCATGCCTGAAGTTCTCGGACCAGATGCTATGGGAAAATTAACAAATTATGACATCTTTATAAGTGATTAAACAGAACTATAGTCATGCCTAAAGTCCTCATACCAGATGCTATGGGGAAATTAACATTCTATGATATCTTTATAAGTGGTTAAACAGAACCATAGTCATGCCTGAAGTTCTCGGACCAGATGCTATGGGAAAATTAACAAACTATGGCATCTTTACAAGTGGTTAAACAGAACCATAGTCATGCTTGAAGTTCTCGGACCAGATGCTATGGAAAAATTGACATTCTATGACATCTTTATAAGTGGTTAAACAGAACCATAGTCATGCCTGAAGTTCTCGGATCAGATGCTATGGGAAAATTAACAAACTATGACATCTTTATAAGTAGTTAAACAGAACCATAGTCATGCCTGAAGTTCTCGGACCAGATGCTATGGGGAAATTAACAAACTATGACATCTTTATAAGTGGTTAAACAGAACCATAGTCATGCCTGAAGTTCTCGGACCAGATGCTATGGGGAAATTAACAAACTATGACATCTTTATAAGTGGTTAAACAGAACCATAGTCATGCCTGAAATCCTCGGACCAGATGTTATGGGAAAATTAACACACTATGACATTTTTATAAGTGATTAACAGAACCATAGTCATGCTTGAAATCCTTGGACCAGATGCTATGGGAAAATTAATACACTTTGACATCTTTTATAAGTGTTCAAATTGAATCATAGTCATGCCTGAAGTCCTCAGACCAGATACTGTGGGAAAATTAACACACTGGCATTTTTAGAGATGTTTAAATAGAACCTTAAACTGTGTATGCCTCTTCGGACCACATAACTGGGTAGAATCAACACTCCATGACATCTTTTACAAGTGTTTAAATTGAGTCATAGTCATGCCTGAAGTCTTCGGACCAGATGCTGTGGGGAAGTTAACGCATAATGATATCTTGTACAAGTGTTTAAATCAAGCCATAGTCATGCCTAAAGTCCTTGGACTAGATGTTGTGGGGAAGTTAACACACAATGACATCTTTTATAAGTGTTTGAAACGAACCATAGTCATGCTTGAAGTCCTTGGACCAGATGCTGTGTTGCTGTGGTGAAATTAACATTCTATGATTTCATTTGTTTTTCATTAAGTGTCAAAACAGATTCTAGGTTATAACCAGCTTCTTGGATTTCTAACTCTGTGTAAGTTATAGTCTTTGATTGTTCATTCCAATTCATAGTACAAATGTGTGTTAGACCTCTTTTTTCTTTTACTGATACTTAACCAAATTGTTAAGAAGTATTAGCAGTTCAAAGCAATAGTGATAAACTTCAAAGCATACTAAATGAAAATACCGGGGATAAAAGGAAGAAAAACATCTTCATTAAACAGAAAGGGGAATACATTATGTTTGATGGCAGATCGCCGTTACAAAAAGTATATATACAAAGGAAAAATTTCAAGAAAACACCCTACATCTAAGCTTCGTCTAGGGGAGGGTCTTTCTTAGGATCAGTAGCCTCGGAATGGACACCATCAACTTTGGACTTAGCTGCCGCATCCTTGGCCTGGGCAACCACATCCTTGATTGTAAGGGAGTCCTCGAAGGGCTTGTCCTTCATTGGGGACTGAGCCTCCTTACCTATCTCAGCCCCTTCAGGAATGAAAGCTTGGGTGGGAGGGAGTTGCTCGAGAGGAGGGTCCGCATCTGGAATTTCTCGGATGTCTGCTGGGAAGAAAATGTTCTAGACCCTCCTTAGCTCGGAGTTTGCAGGAACTCCCGCCCGGTCCATTGCTACTCCCCAGGATTCGATGCAGTAGTCCCTGCACA
This sequence comes from Quercus suber, assembly GCF_002906115.3. Lineage (NCBI taxonomy): Eukaryota > Viridiplantae > Streptophyta > Magnoliopsida > Fagales > Fagaceae > Quercus > Quercus suber. The sequence goes on along the minus strand of NW_027069792.1, from coordinate 802,918 downwards.
CTACGGCCATGTCCTCTGCTAGCCGGGTCTCCGTATCCTTCACCCTACGCTCATAGGATGCCGTCACCGTGGCCTCAGCGGCTTCCCTAGCCACCCGGGCTGCGTCTTTAACTTTTTGCAGCTCGGCCTTAAGATCCAAAACAACTTGCTTTTCTGTGGCTAGGTTTATCTCGGTTATGTGCAGTTGCTGGCGCTGATCCTTGGCTTGCCTCTCCGCGATTTTTTAAACCCGCCAAGGCACTCAAGTGAGCCTTGTCCGCTTCTTTCAGCTTCTCAAACAACTCAACTTACTCCTGCCTTAGAGCTCCTAGCTGCTTCTTAACCTCTAGCTAGGAGTGGGCCTCAGCCTTAACTTTGTCCTAAGCTTTCCTAACCCACTCCTCAGCTACATAAATTTGCTGAGTGATCTATATGAAAATAGCAAAGGGGTCATAAATGATGCACACATACACAAATAGACGAATACCGACTGACTTAACATGGCAAGGTCTCTCTTCAATGACATGAAAAGGTTAAGCTGCCTGATACGCCTGAGACCTTCCATGTCTTTAGGAAGGAGGAGGGGCTGCTTTAGGGCATCGATGAGGATGCCAGTGTGCCCTCTTTGAGACTCCCAGATTGTAGCGTCCCAAGAAATGGGAGCACCCTTCACCTCTAGCCGTGGGGCCTAGGAGCACTACCCTCGACGCACTTCATTCTCCCCCCAGCTTTCTATGGATTGAGCCCTCTTGTCCTGGGGATCCTTGGCTTTCTTCTGTTGCTTGGCACCTTTTGGACGTGCCACTCGTCCTCTTCCAGATCCTCTATTGGCCTTTTCTTCTTTAAGTTCGGATTGGCCTTCAGTCCGAGGTTAGTAGGGAGTTGAGGGGCAGGAGGATGAAGGTTGGGAGTAACCTGGGTCTTAGGAACTTCTTTTGAAGTTAACCCCCCTTTGTAATTATTAGCAAAATAATGGTAAAGAAAAAACCAAATCCCATAATTTTTTTTTTTTTTTTTTCATTTAGTTTCTTAATTGTAAATTTCTTACATCAATCCTCACATTCGAGAATATTTTCAAATATATTTACAAAAATACTATCATCCATATATAAAGTAACCATGTCTGGAATCCGTCCAGGAATAACAATATCCGCCAAGCAACCGTTAGAACACTCGAATAATGAAGCAGGGCTCAACTCCTTGTCTTTACTGCATTCATCAGTATCATCCTCTTTTTTCCCTTGATGGAAAAGCTTTAAAATTTGAGAACCCCAAGTACGAACTTTTCTTTTAATAACTTTTCCAGCCTTGGATTTGGTTCTTGGGTTTCGGATTATTTTGCTAGCAAAAGCATCAGTTAGAGATTGGAGGCTGTTGTTTCTTTTGTACATTCTTTTTGGTTGTCTTACTCGACCAAGAGTATTTTTCATGACCATAAATTACTTTTATGTGTATTAATTTCAACCGATATTGAGGTTTTAGAATGAAGATAACAAATTATGAGTGATCATATTATATACAAGGTGAGTAATCCTTTACCAACTAGAACTAGGAACTATCTTCTAAAAAAAGACTAGGAACTATTTTTTTTTTTTTTGAATTTATTTGATACGTGTAAATAAAGATGGCAAAAATATCATTTTGGTCCTTACATTTTGAGGTCACAGTCAATTTGGTCCATACATTTTAGTAGCAGTCAATTTAGTCCCTATTATTTTTAAGTTTGAGTCAATTTAGTCCTTACCGTTAACTTACTAACGAAAAATACCTACGTGGCAAATGGTTTGTTCTATTGGCGCACACGTGACTAATATAATAATATATTTAAATATTTAAAAAGCCACCTAAGCATTTTAATTTCTTAAAAAATCCATGTAAAAAATAAACGAAAAGATTAATTGAAAGAAAAAAAATATTATTTTTTATAACAATCCTCAATTTCTTTTATTTTCTTTTCTATTCTTAAAAACTTTTCTTAGCTTCCAAACACTATTCCCAGCAACTCAACAATCTAAAACTAAACAAAGTGCAAAGTAAAGTAAGGTAATGCAAATGCGAAGTGCAGGCAAAGCGTTTATCAAGACGCAGGCTTGTTAAGGAAAGGTGCTGAAAACAAAAGAGATGGTTTGGTTCAGCCTTTATTTTGTGTCCTATATATATGGGTAACTCACAAAACAAAAAAAGGATCCGAAAAAATCTATATATCAGTTGGCCATGTTTGATTGGACAGTGTTTTTTTACATTTTTGAATTACTCAAATGTTGCTGCCGATGGTAAGGGCCAATGAAGGGTTACCTGCTTTTTCACGGTAAGCCTGCCTTTTGGTTTTTGCCGTTTTACTTTACTTTTTACCTCACCGTCTGTTCTGTGGTGCGATTTTTTTATGGGTTAAATAATTTGTTTAGTTTTAGATTGTTGAGTTGCTAGGAATAGTGTTTGGAAGCTCAGAAAAGTTTTTAAGAATAGAAAAGAAAATAAAAGAAATTGAGGATTGTTATAAAAAATAATATATTTTTTTCTTTCAATTAATCTTTTCGTTTTTTTTTTGTTTGACATGGATTTTTTTAAAATTAAAATGCTTAGGTGGCTTTTTAAATATTTAAATATATAATTATATATTATTATATTGTCCATGTGTGCGCCAACAAGACAAACCATTTGCCACGTAGGCAATTTCTGTTAGTAAGTTAACAGTAGGAACCAAATTGACTCCAACTTAAAAATAACAGGGGTCAAATTGACTGTTACTAAAATATAAGGATCAAATTAATCGTGACCTCAAAATATATGGACTAAAATGGTGTTTTCACCGATAAAGATTGGCTATCCTATTTCTAAATAAAATCGGATATAAAAAATTGCTTAATAAAAAGAAGAATGGGCTTTAAACAAGCCCATCGAATGGGCTCTTCCGGCCCATGATCAGCTCTAGCCCAGTTGACCTCAACAGCCAGAGTCTTCTCCTAGAATTTGCTAACAAAATCCATTCCCTTCTCTTTCAGTTTCAGATAATCCAGTACCTTCTAGGAAAGCAGTTAATAAAGCCGTTAATCGTTGAAAATCAGAGAACTCCTAATAAGGTACAAAACCCACTTGTTTTTTTGTTTATGGTGTTGCTTCAGAAACACGAAAATTAGTTTTCAATTTCAAAAGCATATATACATGGTTCGTTTTGTTTTGTTGGTTGTGCAGGTGAGGCAGTGAGCTAGAGTGAATTTTTCAACAGGGATACAATAATGGGTTCCTCTGTGATATCACCAGAGGATGTGTTGGAGTCTTTGATGAACGATGGTACTATTGACGCTATCAGGCTCAAGATAATCAATCAGCTCAAAGCTAATGTGAGTGGATTAGTACCCAATTTTCAATTTTTTCTAATGGGGCTGAATTATTATATGTAAATAAAAAGTATTGTGTTTTCTGTTTTGATTATGGTGTTATAGTTCATGGGTTTTTCAAATTTACAATTTTTATTTTATTTTAATTTTAATGTTTTTCAATTATTTTGGGTGAAGGAAGTATGATTTTTGTGGTATGACTGAATGAGTTTTATTTTGATTACTGATTTTGTTCGTGGGGTTGAACTGCATTGCTGTATTTTATGTGTATTGTTGGTGATGTAGTGGTTTGTTAACTGTTGTGGGTGATAGTGTCAAGGAGTGCTTGTACACAAGGGTGATAGTGTCAAGCGTGTTATTTTGATTATTGATTTTTTTGTGTCCTAATATTTCAAGAATTGTTGTGTCGTTGTGTCCCATGTCATATTTTGTCCATGCTTCTTGGACTAAAAGTTGATTGATTGGATAGGTGTAGCCAATGAGAATTGGTTGGGATTTAAGGGTTTGTCGAGTTGAGTTTGAGATTGGTTTATTTGATTTGCTGGAAAAGTGTGTTTTCTTGTGAATTATGCGGTGGGTTAAATTTAGGACATTGGTAAAAGGATATAATGAGTTTAATAAAGTAAGAGGGTGTTCTGACTTCTGAGTTACGTTTTTTGGCTGCTTTGTGTTAGTGATGTTTTAAAATGCTGGAGGGCAAAATGTTAAGGTTTTGGTTTGGAGATTTGGCTATAAAGGGTAGCAGGTTTCAAGGTGAAAAGTGTCTAATGGGGTTCTTAATCTTTTGTTTCTTGTTCTTTGTTTAATAGTGGCATGATTGGGAGTTTGTAATGGACTATGGTTTTTTCATATTCGGTTTCTGTTTTTGGGTATTGAATGTACTTTAAGGAGAATGAATAGGTTAGCTTGGACAGTTAGAAAAGCTAAAAGGAATTAGGACTTTGGTTTGGTTTGTTTGGCCTTGCTTTGGACCACTCCTAAGTGGCATTTTATTTTTGAACAGAAACTGGGCACACGCAATTGGTTGTATGGAATTGATCAAATCCAACTTTGACCTCATAGAGTGCTCTCTATTAATAAAGAGAATTGGATCTCTTTTCCACTCTTGTTTATGAAGTTGTGGTGATATTATTCCCAAGGTTAAAAATAAAAATACTTTTCAGTGATTTGTGGGATAAGGGTAAAGAAATTAGATGATGGTTAGTTTGCAGATATGCTTATCTCTGTGATTTGCATTGAAGGAGAGGAATAGGCAGACATTTAACTAGTTGGGGTCTTGTTCCTATATTGATGGATATCATTCTTAGATCTCTATTTTTATGCATGGATTTTGTGAAGGGCGTTATTGGTATTTCCTTCCCAGGTGATTCGGATCAACTTCTTTCTGGTTATTTAGAGGTGATGATATTTTATGACAAATAAAGTAGTGATGTACTGCTCATAATTTATGTAAGCACTAGTGTGAGAGAATCCTTCAACAAACTAAACCAGTATGTGACGGACCTTCTCATAGTTTCTTATGTCTCCATCAGCTTGCAGTCTACTCTCTGATTTTGACATTATCTGTCTATAAAGTCAGCAAGAAATTTATCCCCATAGAAATTGATTTCTCATATGTCAATCTTTAAGAAATTGATTTGTCACTTGTCATTATTGGCGTAGTAAGCTTGGCAGAAGAATTGCAGCGAAGTAACTTTAACACTGCATGTGTGGCAATGGCACTTTTTATTTTTATTTTAGGGGTCTTATCTAAAAGAGGAATATTTTCTCCTCAGCCGAACAAAATTTTACCTTCTGAAAGTGGCCACAATACCCTTGAATCCTTCTCCTTCTTCACGGTGGATGCTTTCTTCTATTGCATATTTTCAGCTGATTTTCATTCTCTTTGGAATAGGATAAAGAATCATTCTAGGATCAAGTGACTTAAATGAGTATCTATTTGAACTCTTAATTCCATGACATGTTTAATAGTCACGTTGCTTGTTTAGATAACTTAAAACTCATGTGATTAAAATACACGAAGATGGTCATCTGAACTGTCACGTAATGACCTCAGCCTGGTTTGGAGGAAAGATTTATCATAGATCAAATTTGATTTGTTTGTTAACTTTTATGCAGAACCCCTGTGCTTGAGAGGGCCTCTAAATCAGTTTGGGAGTTAATGTTGGACAATAATGGGCTGGGGAAGGAAATCAGTGAAACTGTTGAAAAAGTCTTTTGTCGATTAAGTGGTAGTGAGCCTCCTTTATTTCCTTCTTTGAGCATTGAAGGCCAAGCAGAGAAAGAGCAGGAAGATTTGAACTCTTCATCAAAGAAAAGAAGTTTCAGCAAGATGAGTGTGGATGGAGGAGCAGATGAAGTTGTAGATTTGTCGAGCAATTACCCAGCCATGCCTGAGGATCGTAATTCAGTGCCATCTTCCAGTGGACAAACGTGAAGACATGATTCCCTGTGTTAGATGAGTTCTTTCCTGACTGTTATCAATAATTTCTTCACGGGGTTTGAGCAGATAATATTAGGAGCTTTGTAAGAATGTTATTTTTTCGTAGTTAATCTCGTGTAACCTTCTTGTATGTACAATTCTAGATTATTCTGTATACTAGTAACAAAAAATTTAATTTTTTTGAGGACAAAAATGATGCTCTTTTCCTGTTTTTTTCTCTTGTATACACCTGTTTTGACTTGACCAGAACCTCATACAAAATTTTTGAACCTTTGTTCATGGATAGAAGTTCTTTTTAAGTATTATTATGGTATAGTAGATTGTTATTGCGGATCAAAGCTTAGTTGAATAGATTTCTTTCTTCTCCTACTCTTTATTTTATTATTTTTATTTTTTAATTTTTTGAGAATTCAGTTGAATAGGTTGATTTTACAGATAAAAGTGATCTGAACTGTAGTCCAGCAGAAGCTTTTAGCCTTTTACATCATCAAAAAAAGTATCTATGACCTGAAGAATTTAAAGTAAGGATAACAGAAGTAGGAATTTTGATTTAGAAGTTATTATGTATTCTAACACTGATGTATAACTTAGAAGTTACAGTGGAATACAGTCACCAATGTGGAAAGGGACAACAAAAAACTGTAGGATGCAAGGAAAAGAGAAAAAGAGAGAGATCAAACTAGAATTTTGAACTTCTGTTTTAAATATAAGATTGATGTTAAATTGAATCTGCTCATCATTTTTATCAAACAAGGGTTGTTTGAAGTTGGTAAAATTATGATCCTAGGGTGTTGTATTACTTCTGTGCGGTGTCATTCTAAAGGTAAAATAAATGAAGATTTCCGGGACTAGTAGAATTAGAGAGGAATTCTTTTACTATAGTTCAATTCTTAGAATACATATTAGGTACTCTTTTAACAAACTTCGAAGTTATTGTCATCCACGAAACAATGATTTCTACCTATGTGCACATGCTGCTGTTATAGATAACAAAGTTTGTCATCCACGAAACAATGATTTCTACTTATGTGCAGATGCTGCTGTTATAGATAATAAAGTTTGTCATCCACGAAACAATGATTTCTACCTATGTGCAGATGCTGCTGTTGTAGATAACAAAGTTTGTCATCCATGAAACAATGATTTCTACCTATGTGCATATGCTGCTGTGATAGATAACAAAGTTTGTCATCCACGAAACAATGATTTCTACCTATGTGCATATGCTGCTGTTATAGATAGAAGTTATTGTGGTCTTTATCCCCTCCTCTCACTCTCTCTCTCTCTCTCTCTCTTTCCCACCCTTTATGTGATGATGCGCTTCAACTTATTAGAGAAGAAGCCTTGAGGGAAAAAATGGTGTTTTGGCATGTGATTCGTTAATTGGTAGCAGAGATAGGCAGAGGACACACATGTGCATAGCTTGACAATGCCTGAAAAGTGCAAGGTTTTAATTGACAAAATCAGAAATCTGAGATTAAGGGTGTGTTTGGATACCGCTTATTTTGTTGAAAACCGAAAACATTATAGAAAAATAAATTTTAAATGTGTAAATAATGTCGTGGGATCCATTTTTAATGAAAGTTTTGTTGAAAAAAGAGGTTTGTGTCTCCCGTGAACAGTGTATGGGACCCATTGGAAAGCACTTTGCTTGTTGAAATGCGCTTCTCAAAAAAAAAAAAAAAAGGAACGCAAAACACAGACATTAGGGATTAAAAGCTGTATCCAAACGGGTACTAAATTTGACAAAGAGGTAAAAACCCTTTTTATTTATTTATTTATTTATTTATTTTAAAATCCCCCTCCCCAAAATAAGCCTACTTTTTCTTTAGCATGAATTGTTAGGGATGGTGGTTCATATTTCGAATGAGAATGTAAACCGACACCGTTAGGCATTGGCTTATAAGCCATATTTTTTGTTTTTAGCTTTTATGTATAGTTTTTTAAAACCTCACTTTTTTTCACTTGCTTTCACATTTTCAAAGTACAAGTATACTTTAATACACTTTTAGCTCAACAAAACGTTAAGTGTCCATTTGACAAAAATTATTTTTCTTACTTGTTTTCACTTTTTCAAAGGGCAAATATACTTTAGTACACTTTTAGCAAAAAAAATTCAGCAAAACACTAGGATGTAAGTATATATATTGGGGATTTTAACCGGGTTAGTGTTTTTACTAAGGAAGTATATGCATGTTATAGAGGCAAAGTATGGGAACATTTGGGGTGGTTGGTGTACGAAAAAGGTGACAAGTCCTTATGGGGTCAACCTGTGGAGATACATTAGAAGTGGCTGGTTGAACTTCTCTAATTTCCTTGTTTATGATGTGGGGGATGGTACTAGAGTAAAATTTTGGAAGCATGTATGGTGCGGGGATTGTACTCTCCAAGAGGCTTTTCCAGAGCTTTATTGTCTTAATAGGTCAAAGGATTCCTCGGTGGCAGAAGTTATGGGTTGGTCTGCTGAGAGATTTCACTGGAATGTGCAATTTCGTCGTCCACCACAAGATTGGGAAGAAGAAGCCTTTGATCGGTTTATGGGGTTGGTCTATTCTTAGACAGTACGGGGTTCTGGCCCAGTTAAGGTTTGTTGGAAGCCTGCAAGGAACAGAGGTTTTGAGGTTAGAGGATATTATAGCTCCTTCTATCCTCCTACTCCTGTTTCATTCCCATGGAAAATGATATGGCAATCGAAGGTTCCTCCTAGGGTGGCTTTCTTTTCTTGGTCTGCTGCCTTAGGTAACATCTTAACAATAGACAATCTTTGTAAAAGACGTGTGATAGTACTTGATTGGTGCTATATGTGTAAGAGATGTGGGGAGTCGGTAGATCATCTTCTACTTCATTGCCCCATAGCTTGGGAGTTGTGGTCTTTGGTTTTCTGCTTGTTTGGTATCCAATGGGTTATGCCTCATCATGTTCTTGAGTTGTTTGAGGCTTGGCAAGGAAAGTTTGCGCGCATCGTCACATGGATGTTTGGAAATTAGTGCCTCATTGCTTGATTTGGTGCATTTGGCGTGAAAGAAATGCTAGAAGCTTTGAGGGTGTGAACGTTCTTTGCTAGAGATTAAGTCTTTTTCTTCACACTCTTTTGATGGAGTGTGGTCTTTTCCCATTTTTCTTGTTCTTCCTTTTCTATCTTTCTTGACCGTTGTTCTTTTGTTTCTTGATTTGTGCCCCCATAGTACATCCCCAATGTACTCGGTTTGATAATTTTTCTATTATTAATAATATTCTTACGTTATTTATCAAAAAAAAAAAAATCAAGGTATTGAAACAAGAAGAAACACCATATATTGTCAGTGTTTATAACAGATGCTTCCACCAAAAGCAAAGAAACAATAATCTGTCATAAACTCTTCTTTTCAGATGTTAGAGGATTACAGTACATCTGATAAACTCATTGTGGTATATTCTAATGGACCATAAAAGTACACTACATTTCAAGTATGCACAATAATACATACCATTGATAAAAAGGACCATTGTTATCTTCTTTGCAACATAATTTGAATCAGAGATGAAACCATTCATCTTGAAAACTGAACTTGATGGATTATTGTCTGAAGTTTCTATTTTGATAAGAGTTCGAGCAACTGACACCCCATAAACCGATCGAATAGCATCAAGCCTTGATGATGTACCAACTGTGTGAAGGTCTGCTCCAGAAGCTCCATGCTGATTTAGTAGAGGTTAAAAAGCTTTACTACGGTGCAAAAGGATTTCCAATCATGTAACATTAAAACCTAAAAGAGTGATACATATGATGTTAAAAACTCAATATTTATATATTAAAATCTTACCATTCTTTTCATGTGTAAGGCTAGTGGAGAATCAGTGGAACACCTTCTAAATCACTGGACGGTAGCAAGAACTATTAGGTCAATTGTGTGGGTGTTATTTGGAGTGACATGGGTTATGCCAAAGACTCGTGCAAATGCTAAGCTGTTGGAGAGAAATTTTTAGAGTGAATGAAATTATAAAACTTGGAATGTGGTTCCTTTTTGCATCTTGTGGATAATTGGGGGTCTTTTAATGGAATTGAACGGTCAATCCACATGATCAAACAGTCATTTGGATGATTTTTTTTTTTTTTTTATAAGTAAAAATTTTATTGATATCAAAAAAGGGGAACACCCTAGTACACAAGGAGCGTACAAGAGGCCAAACAATCAAGAACAAAAATTACAAGCATCTAAGAAATCAAGAAAAGATAAAAATGATTGGTTCCGCAAAGCAGCCAACCAATCCATTAAAGTTCTAAAGAAAAATAGTTTCAAGTCTGATATGGCTCTCTCCTTATCTTCAAAGCACTGACTATTTCTCTCCCTCCAAAGGCACCACAATAAGCAATGAGGAACCGTCAACCATATATACCCATTTTCATGACGGCCAAATCTGCCTTGCCAACATGTTAGAAGCCCCACTACAGATTGCAGCATAACCCAACTCACTCCAAACAAACCGAACACCATAACCCACATATCCATTGCAACCAGACAATGAAGAAAAAGATGATCAACTATTCACCATTACACTTGCACATATAGCACCAATCCAGTATCCAAACCTTCCTTTTTCGTAAATTGTCAATCGTTAAGCATTTCCCTAAAGCAACAGTCCAAACAAAGAAAGCTACTCGAGAAGGAATCTTCTGCTTCCAAATGCTTTTCCAAGGAAAGCAATAGTCATTAAAGCCCACTAAAAGATTGTAATAATCCTTAACCATGAAGCCCTTCTCTCTATCAAATTTCCAGCACATCTTATCCTCACCAAACCCTCTCACCGAAGCACCATATATGATATCCATGAAACCAGCTAGTGCCTCTAGTTCCCGAGCACGCACACCCGTAAAGAAACTTACATCCCAAAACAAGGTTCCATTATCAAACTTCATAATCTCAGCCACACTATCATCCTGATCTCGGCAAAATCTAAACAATTCAAGATAGCTGACTACAAGAGATGTTTTACCACACCAACGGTCTTGCCAAAATTTCACCCTAAACCCATCCCCAATATCATGTAGAATGTGGCAAAAAAAAAGAAGGCTATCCCCGACTAATATTTTTCCACAAGCCAACTCCATATGAACCATTAGTAGGCCTAGTACACCAACTACCCCATCCATAGCCATATTTCACCGCTATCACTTGCCTCTAAAGAGCAGCCCTCTCCGTCCCAAATCTCCATAATCACTTCCCAAGCAAAGATTCATTAAAAAGTCTAACCTTCCTTGTCCCCAAACCACTCAAAGCAATGGGAGTACAAACAGTAGCCCATTTAACCAAATGGAATTTTGGTTCATCACCAATGCCACCCCATAAGAAATTCTTTTGAAGTTTCTCAATTCAGTTAGCCACAGAAGCAGGAATAGGAAATAAAGATAAAAAAATAAGTTGGTAAATTAGATAAAGTGCTTTTAATTAAGTGACTCTACCTCCCTTGGATAAGTACAAACATTTCCATCCTGCTAATCTCCGTTCTATCTTCTCCAGAATTGGATTCCACATTGTCTTATCCTTGAATTTAGCTCCCAAAGGAAGGCCTAAATATTTCATTGGAAGAGTACCTTGTTTACAACTAAGGACATTCAACAATAAGTCAAGATTATGCACCATACCAAAAGGAACCAACTCTGACTTGCCCGAATTTATCTTTAGACCAGAAACCGTGTCAAACCAAATGAGAATCATATGGAGAAACAAAACTTGATCCAAATCAGCATCACAAAAAATTAAAGTGTCGTCCACAAAGAGAAGTGACACCGCCAAAGATCTTCCCTCTAAATGACCTACACCAAAGCCTGACATGCGACCATCATGGACAGCTTCATCCAGCATTCTCCCAAAGGCTTCCATAACCAAGATAAACAGCAAAGGGGACAATGTGTCACCTTGTTTCAACCCCTTGGAGCTCTCAAAAAACCCACAAGGAGAGCCATTTATCAGAATAGAGAAGCGAACTGTAGATATACAAAAGAAAATCCATAGCCTCCATTTAGCAGAGAACCCACTCCGTTCTAGTAACTACATAAGAAATCCCCAATTGACTTGATCAAAAGCCATCTCAACATCTAGTTTGCAAAGTATCCCTAGCAAGCCAGTTTTCACTCTACTATCAAGGCATTCATTAGCAATAAGCACAAGGTCAAGAATCTACCTGTTCCTGACAAAAGCATTTTGTGAAGAAGAAATTATATCTTCCTTGACCGTGCCAAGTCTAGTAGCTAAGACCTTAGCAATGATTTTATAAACCACCCCCCCCCCCCCCAACAAGACTAATGGGGTGAAAATCCTTGACTTCAATTGCTAAAATTTTTTTAGTGATGAGAGTGATGAACATTGCATTCAAACTTTTCTCAAACTGACCTTTAGCAAAAAAATGATAAAAAACAGCCATAAGATCAGTTTTGAGAATACTCCAACACACTTGGAAGAAAGCCATTGGAAACCCATCCGGTCCAAGCGATTTATCACTATTAAAATTCTGTATGACATCAAAAACTTCTACCTCCTCAAAAAGTCAATCTAGCCAATTAGCATTATCATCGGATATCCTTGGAAATACCAAGACTTCTGGAAATATTTGAACAACCTGCTACTCAAAGTATAAATTCATAAAGAAATGAGTAATATAATCAGCAATCATACCTTGATCGAAATACAAGATTCCATCAACCATAAGGCTCTCAATACCATTATTTCTTCTATTGGAATAAGCCATTCTATGAAAAAATTTGGTATTTGCGTCCCCCTCCCTCAAGTGTAGCACCCTAGACTTTGCCTCCAACTAATCTCTTCTAAAAGAGTGAGCTTTTCAATCTCAGTACGGAGATTAACTTGTTCTAACTTTTCCTTAGCTATTAAAGGCTGAGTCTCCTCTCTAACATCCAAATCATTCAATTTGTTCCAGAGTTGCTGTTACTTAAAAGTGACATTGCCAAACTCCGCTTCGTTCCATTTTTTTAGATCCAACTTCAAAGCTACCAACTTCTTAGCTAGTATAAAACTAGGATTTCCTTGGAACAAATAGGATGCCCACTAGGCTTTCACTTTATCAACGAAATTCTTCACCTTCGACCACATATTTTCAAAACGAAAAGGAGTTCTACCTCTCTGATGACTCCCCCACTCCAACAGAATTGGGTAGTGGTCTGAAAGTACCCTAGACAGCCTTCTTTGTGCAAATAGAGTGAAGTGATCCACCAAGAGCAGAGAGAAAAGAAACCTATCTAATCTAGAGGCAGAGGAAGTATTGGACCAAGTATAAAGGCCTCCTTCCATAGGTATATCCATCAGCCCATGAAAAGAGATAAAATTTGAAAATCCATACATAGCCCGAGTACAAGTTGTAGCCCCTAATCTTTTCGATGGGAAGCGGATTATAATAAAGTCACCTCCTAGACACCATGGCACATCCCACCAACTAATCAGTCTTGTCAGCTCCTCCCACATTTTACTACGCCTCTTGTTCAAATTTGGCCCATATAAACTTGTAAAAGCCCACTCAAATTGATCGCCTACATTTTTAAATTTGCATGAAACAGAAAAACGCCCTACTGCTTCCTCCACCTTTTCCGTTGCCCTTCAATCCCACGTCAAGACAATACCTCTAGAAGCACCTTCTGAACCCCAGTACAACCAATCTACATATGGACAACTCCATATACTTCTTACAATTCCTCTAGTAATCCATTCAAGTTTAGTCTCCTGCAACATACAATATCAGGCCTCCATGCACGCAACAAATTACGAATCTGAAGCCTTTTCTCGACCTCATTCAATCCTCTTAACATTTCAGGAAAGCATCTTCAGGTTCATTTAGGAACAAAAAGAGCCCGCTCCCTATTAATACCACTGTGCTTAGTTGAAGTAGAACCATAATTAATCTCATTTGGATGATTATCCCACATCATTTGGATGATTATCCCACATCATTTGGATGATTATCCCACTTTGTTTGATGTGGTGCATTTGGAGGGAAAGGAATAGCATAAGTTTTGAAGATACCGAGCATTCTATGCCTAATCTCAAATTATTCTTTTTTCCGTACCTTATTGGACTAGCTGACTGCCTTGAGGAATTTGTCTTTCCTTTCTATTGTTGATTTATTAGATTAATGCAATTTTTGTAATTGATTGTTTCACCCTAGTGTATTTCTTGTATACTTGGGTGACTCCTTTTTCTGATATATATATATATATATATTTTTTGTTACTCATAAAAAAAATAAAAAATAAAATAAAATAAAATAAAATTGATCAAACAATCATTACTATGATGGTTGGCAAGGAAATGTTCCCTCATGGTCAGTGGTAAAATTTGTAAGATCTAGAATGTATTATGTTAGTTAACATCATTTTATTTATAAATAAATAAATTATCTAATTTATTGTCTGATATTTTTTATGCTGCTTATGCTTTGTGGGTAGAGGTGTTTTAGACATATGAGATTCATTAGGTCATGCCAGGGTCTGTTGCACCTTTATCATTTGGATGGAGAAATTGGTTTGGGAAGCACAGCTCATATGTTTGGAATCTGGTGTCAGCTTGTTTGATGAGGATTGTTTGGAATCGGAGAGCTCTTTGGATCAATCAATACCATTACTTGTTTGCACTCTTTTTCATTGGCCCCAAGTTTGGGGTTTAACATATTGTTCTTCTATTTTAGAGTACCAAGTTTCTCTTAGATTTTCCATTTGATATTTTTGTAATTTTTATGACTCTTTGTATTCAACATCAAGAACACAAAGCATTTTTCATTAACAATAAAATTACACTACTTATCAAAAAAATAACAATAATAATTATCTAAGTGCAAAGCTAAAATATTTTAAAAGATGCATTAGGATCCTAAACAAGATCAAGAGATCAACTACAGTCTCAATCCTACTACAATTTTATGATCCATAATACAAAATCAAATTGGAACCATATGGACACTGGTTCAAAAAATTGGACGATAGAATTTTAGGTTTATGACAAAATAAAATTGGATCCATAACAAATTAAAGATTAATCAACTCTTGGGATAATAGACAGCCCTCTCCCTAGTCCCTTCTCTCCATTTCCTTTCATCTTTCTTTTCTTTGCTCCATCTTTATATTTAAATAGCCAAATAGAATATTCTTTAATATACATTTTTTTGAAAAACATTCAGCAACATTTTTGTTTTCATAACTCTTTTTGATTGATTTTTGTATTGTTGTATTGTTTGTGGATAATTGATGCAGCCAGCAACTATGATTTAAATTTCATGCTTAAAATGGCTCTTCAATATTTCTGGGTAGTTTACTATTTACTTTTGATTTAGGGGTCTGTTATGTTATTAAGTCTTTTATTTTAGGCTAAAATGCAAAATGCACCCTCTAAGTTGACTAAAATTCATTTCAATCTTCTAACTTTACTTTTTGTTCAATTGAGTTCTCTAAATTTTTAACAAAATTGGACAAAAGGACTAAATTGACTAAATTTGAAACTTGAAGGACTCAATTGAACAAAAGTAAAGTTAGAGGACTAAAATGATTTTTTTTTTTTGGATAAGTAGACTAAAAACTTAGAGAGTGCAATTTGCATTTTAGCCTTTATTTTAAGTTTGTGCTGAATTTAAGTCAGTTGACAAGTCTGATCTGACTTTTGACTAGTAAGTATTTATTGAGTTAGTTGTCTCTAGAGAATCTTGAAACTAGTAGGTATTTATTAGGAGAATATAGAACTATAAAAACCAGGTCTACAGCTAATGTAAGGCAGTCTATTGCTGATTAAGAATACTATGTCCCATTTAGGGCTCGTGTCATTTCAACCTCTTTTATCTTCTCATAATCTGCTTTAGATTGATTCCAGCAACCCTTGGCTGCATCCATGGTTATGTAGAAGCTCAAGAATTTGAGCCTAGGAAAATTGGAGTTGAGTTACTATATTTCCTAGTTTCGGTAGGAAGAGTAAGAGCCTCCATTTTTTAGCTACATACCCAAAATCTACAGGTGGAATGCAATCTTGTGTGTTTAAATTGTTAGTTTTAGACTTGTTATGTACATATATACATATACATGCGTGTGGGTGTGGGTGTGCGTGTGCGTGTGCGTGTGCATACTTGAACTTTAACAGCCTTTTTAAGAAATTAAATAATTATGTATTTTAACAATTTCATAAAACGACAAATTTCATTAGTCAATCAACTGACCTTTCGTAATGAGAAATTCACACTGATGTGATGAATGGAAAACCGCTTTAGCAAGTCTTCAATGTTTGAAAAATCATTAGAAGAATTTTGTAGTGTCTTCCTCCGAGCAGTCATGTTGTAAAATAGATTCTCAACCTGACAACACAGATAGGAATCAAAACTTGTGGAGGAGGAAAAAAAAAAAAGGAATTGCTAGTTTATTGCATGAGGACATTGAAAAAATTACAAATAACTAATGAACTTTTCAATCGGTCCTAGTTAGCAAATGAAGTTGAATTTCATCTGATGTAATTATATAATCACAAAGTAATATAATAAGTATCTAATATATTCAGGATAGTTCAATAAATACCAAACTCATGAATAATAGTATGTGTAACACAAAGTTTCTGCAAATAATTCCAAGAATGACTACTTATTTTCTGGAGCTTTATTCCCATTTCATATTAACTTTTCAACTTTAAATTACCGAGGCTCAGGGAAACCTCCATTCAAATGTATGCTTCATACCATTATCTGAGTTCCTTTTACGGCAGCACACGGCTTTGGCTCATGCTCCATGACACCATCCCTATAAGATACCCTGAACAATATAATCAAAAATTGAAATTAATTCATACTCCAGCCAGTTGCTAACAAGCTCAGAAGAAAAGAAAAAAACATAGTCTATGAATGATATTTTTTTTGGGAGGAATATTACACTTTTTCCACCCAACCGAAAAGTCTGTTTTGGTGTTAATTCTGACATAATTTAGCATTGAAAGTGAAAGACCAATTTTTCCATCTCTCCAATCTCAAAAGCAAAAGCAATAGATGGAGAGAGGTAAATTGATATTTCAATACTAAATTACTAGTCAAACTTAACATCAAAACAAACTCCAAATCCAAGCGACATTGAAACAAAGTTATAACTTTCGGGGTTTTTGCATAATTTGGCATTGATAATTATTTTCATTATTAATCACAACCCAAAAATAAAGCAAACTTGTATTGGGTAAAATTCTCATTCTCATTTAGTAGTAATACCTGTAACCATGGAGCTGACCTTTGGTAATGGTGGAGACAGTAACATGAGCGACGTAAGTCATACTAGCCAAAGCCTCTCCTCTGAAACCCATTGATTTTATCGATTGTAAATCCTCGAATGTAGAAAGCTTTGACGTCGTGTGCCTTTCGCATAGGATCGCCAAGTCATCGTATCGGATTCCGTGGCCGTCGTCGGAGACTTGGATAAGTTTGAGGCCACCGTCCTTGACGACGACGTTTATGGAGGAGGAGTGGGCGTCGAGGCTGTTCTCCACCAGTTCCTTCACGGCCGATACTGGCCGCTGAATCACCTCTCCCGCCGCGATTCGGTTCACCACCGACTCCTCCAGGCGGTGGATTTTCGGAGGCTCTTTTGGCACTTCAGCCTCAGCCTCAGTGTCGCAATGGGTTTCGAATTCCATCGATGATGCGATGCTACTTCAGACTGAGAGACTACACCAGACCAGAGTGATTCCTCGATAGCCGATGCTTTCTTAACCATTATTTATTGTTTCATCATGGCCGTTCCTTTTTTTTTTTTTTTTAGTTTGGATTTGAGTTTGATTTTTTTTTTCTTTTTTTTCCCGCAAAAATGAGGGAAGATTGAACCAAAATATTAAAATTTTCTTTTTTTGTTTTTGGTAGAATAAAAATTTTCTTTATGTCGTGTGCCCTGTGTTTGGTGATGTAACATACAAATGTAATTCACTATCTAACTTCGCCACTTTTCATTTCAATACTGTTTGACTCTTGTCGTTTCTTTTTTTTCTTTTTTCTTTTTTTTTCTTTTTTTTTTTTATGGTAGAGAACTTGAAATTTTTCATTAAACAGAAAAAAAAATTACATCATGATAAAGAGCTTGTTCTAAGAAACAATGATTCGCTTCCATCCACACCATAAAGTCAACAATACTAATAGCATGTTTTGCCAATAAATGGGCAAGTTTACTTCATTTTCTACATACATGAGAAAACAACACTTTCCTAACATTATAAGTAGAGCTTTGAATCCTATAAATTATAGGCATCACCGAAACTGATGGAAGCAATAAACCTTGAAGGGCACGAACCACATTGAGAGAATCACCTTCCAAAATGAATTCTTGTAATCCCACCTCTTTGGCAAACTGCAAACCGGATTCAAATGCTTTGGCTTCCACCTCTAAAGGACCTAAAGCAGCATGGATTTTTTTGCTCAAAGCTACCACTACCAAACCATTAGCATCACAAATTATCGCACCCACCCCAAATTCTTTCCTTGCTTTGAAAACAGCCCAATACACATTCACTTTATACAACTGATTAGAGGGAGGCACCCAACACTGTTGGACCACGAGTTCAATCAGCCATGGTATTGTAGCAGCAGTTGCTTCCTGAAATTCCAGCAGCCATACAGAAGCATCACGACACAACTCAAGTTCACCAAGTCATTTTCCACCATTATGAATTTCATTTCGGTTGCCCCACATCTTCAAAGCAATCATTCCCATCAAAGCAGCTGCACTTTCATCACAACGATCAAGCATTATTGTTAGGAACCTAGAGGTTCCTAATGGGGATGGGTATGAATTATAGGGAACTTTATGGAAGTTGTAGGGAAATTGACTTAATTCGAGGTAGTCACCCTTTATAGAGAAATAGAGAGATTAAAAGAGAGAGAGAGAGAGAGATGCACTAATACACTAACAAATTGGTTTATTCTTCATTGATTTCTCATATTAGATTACAATCATGTATTTATAAGAGACTAGCTCTAATCTCATTGACCCACATGGCCTTATCCTATTGGTTCTATTATTCTCTATATGCATTAACAATTCCAACATGTGCTAAATGTGATTAACATGCTTGGAATTGTACCTAACTAACTAACTACTTAACTAACTAAATCTCAATACAACAATTATTATCCATATGCTTATAGCATTCCTAACATTTCCCTCCCCTTGAAAACACCTTGCCTACAAAGTGTTGCTTGAAATGACACATTCATGAGAGATGACCTACAATAGAACCAATACTCTAATGACATTTTGTAGGCATAGGACATCGTAAATTGACAGTTACAAAGATATTGGCCATACATTACCTTCATAGCCACATTAGGTTCCCCAAAAGCATCATGGTTAATATGGATGACACCAAATGCACTAAAAATATGGTATAGAAGCTTCTCATCCACGTTAAGGTCAAGGACTCCACTGTAATGTTTGCACCAACGTGTAAGCTCCCTTTGTTTTTCTTGATTGTTAATCACCAATGTTGGCAAGATGGTAACCTTGCCATGAGATCCCTGCCCAATATCACCTACGCCTTCAATGGGTAAATTAAGTGATTTCATGTGATCCCACCAAGTGGTCCAAACCCATGACCAATTGATCTCATTGGCAGCCACACCATATAATAGTTTCTTTGGTTCCTTATTAGAACATTCCAACTTTTTCGAAACCAACCAAAAGCACTTACAATCTCTAAAGCAAGCTAGGTAATCTGCTTGTACATGAGCATTTGTCCCCACTTTGACAAGAATGTTCAAGTTCAATTGTGTCTTATCCTCTATAAGGTAAATGTCGTGGTGCAAAGAATTGAATGAAGGGCACGATTGCAATGCTCATATCTGCCTCTTCCGTAGAACTCAAAGATTGCTGCACATTCTTTTTCTCTCCAACTGGCACGGCTAAAAGTTCATCTACGCCTTTGAAGTCGCTAGGAACTATTGGAGTTTGAGGTGTGCTGTGAACTTGAACCTGAACCGCAATAGGACCCTTGCATGGACCATTAAAACTTACTAATTCCTTTAAATCAAGAAACTCTTCAAGATCAGCCACATCTTCACTGTCATTTGCATCTTCACTGTCAAGGGTAGTTTTTGTTGATTCAACAACCTGAAACTTTTCACTTGTTCCTTTAAGAAACTGTAACTCTTCTTCAGACATATTCTCAAGATCCTTCTACACTCTTGAAAGTTCTTCCTTCATGGCCATGTTAGATTCAGCCAAGGCCTTCATCTTCTTTGAAATATCATTGGCTTCTTCTAAGGCTTTGTTCAACATTTCCTGTAATTCTTTCAAAAGTTTTCTTTGATCACAATTGCCCGTCTCCGGATCAACGGCTCTGATACCATTTGTTAGGAACCTAGAGGTTCCTAATGGGGATGGGTATGAATTGTAGGGAACTTGATGGAAGTTGTAGGAAAATTGATTTAATTCGAGGTAGTCACCCTCCACAGAGAAATAAAGAGATTAATAGAGAGAGAGAGAGAGAGAGAGAGAGAGAGAGAGAGAGAGAGAGAGAGAGAGAGAGAGTGATGCACTAATGCTCTAACAAATTGGTTTATTCTTCATTCCTTTCTCATATTGGATTACAATCATGTATTTATAGGAGACTAGCTCTAATCTCATTGGCCCATATGGCCTTATCCTATTGGTTCTATTATTCCCCATGTGCATTAATAATTCCAACATGTTCTAAATGTGATTAACATACTTGGAATTGTACCTAACTAACTAACTACCTAACTAACTAAATCTCAATACAACAATTATTATCCATATGCTTATAGCATTCCTAACAATTATCATCTTCCACACTAACTCCATAAAGCTGCCAAAGTGAACTGTAGAATCCGGATTAAAAATCCCTGAACAACTCCACACCCTTTTAGCTCTCAAACATGACCAAAATAAATGGCCTGAAGTTTCGGGCTCTAGCAAACATTCCTCACAAAGATCTTCAAATAAAACCTTTCATCACTTGAGATTCACTTTGGTTAGAAGAATATCCCTGCAAACACGCCCTAAAAAATGTCTTACTTTATGAGGAGTTGGTAACCGCCACAATTTCTTCCAAAAACAGTGCAAGTTACTGTCATCCGAAGAAGATGCACCAACAGAATCACCAGAGCAATCCAAAGCAAGTTTATAGGCACTCTGAACAGTAAACAAGCCATTAGAGGTCCCTGTCCAAATTAGCTTATCAGGGGGAAGAGAAGTACTAAGTGGAATGCTTCTAATTTCCTCCACCTCAAACGGCAGGAAAAATTGCTGCAATAAACGGATGTTCTAGCACTTATTATCTGAATCAATGAGCTCAGAAACTCGAAGATCCGCTGGGGAATTCAGCCTTAGGGAAACAACTCTATAGGTTGAGGAGCTTGGTAACCATTTATCCTTCCATGCCTTCATATTGAAACCATTACCTATCTGCCATCTCAGACCATGTTGCACAAGCTTTTGGACTACCATAAGACTTCGCCAAACAGATGACGGATTATTACCAAGTGAAGCTTCAACAAAATCACAATTAGGAAAATATCTTACTTTGAAAACATGATAAACAAGAGAATTATGTCCCATTTGCAATCTCCAACCTTGCTTAGCTAGTAAAGCCAAATTGAAAGGTTTCAGCTGTTTAAAACCCATTCCCCCATTTACCTTAGGCTTGCAAAGTTTATCCCAACTCATCCAATTCAGTTTTCTTTCATCTTGTTTTTGACCCTACCAAATTTACGAATCATACTCGTCAATTCCTCACAAAGAGTATCAGGAAGTTTGAAACAACTCATAGTATAAGTTGGAATTGCTTGTGCCACCACCTTAATCAAAATTTCCTTGCCTACTTTAGAAAGCAATTTTTTCTTCCACCCAGCTAGCTTCTTTACAAGTTTTTCTTTTATGTCATTTAAAGTATTTCGCTTTTTTCTTCCAACCAGCGAAGGGAGACCAAGATATTTCTCATGTTGCCTAATGACTTGAGCTCCGAATCTTCGTTTAATTTCCTATTGAACTGATTGATCAGTATTAGAGCTAAGGAAAAGAGAAGTCTTCGCTCTATTTAATTGTTGGCCAGAAGCTCTCTCATAAACCTGAAGAATCCTTTGTAGTGAGTCACATTCTTCCAAGGATGCTCTACAAAAAATGAGGCTGTCGTTTGTGAAAAATAAATGAGATAATTTGGGCCCACCCCTACAAACAGAAATACCCTCTAACCGACCATCACCGACCCCTTTCTTGATCAAAGCAAAAAGGCCCTCAGCACATAATAGAAAAAGATAAAAGGATAATGATCTCCCTGCTTTAATCCCCTTGAAGGAATTATATGCCCATGTGGTCTCCCATTAATCCGAATAGAGTAAGTAACTGTAAAGATGCATGTCAACAATAACTTTCTCCACCTACTCTCAAATCCCAATTTCTCCATAATTTTATCAAGGCAACCCTACTCCACCCTATCATAGGCTTTACTCATATCCAATTTAAGTGTCATCTCCCCTTTTTTGCCTCCCTTTTTCATATTGATATGGTGCATAGTTTCAAAAGCCACCAAAACATTGTCAGTAATTAATCTTCCATGCACAAAGGCGCTTTGAGTGTCACTGATAATAAATGGTAAAATTTTTTTCAATCTGTTTGCAATCACCTTTGCAGCTAGCTTATAAACAACATTATACAAGCTAATTGGGCAATAATCAATAACTCTTTCAGGCTCTTTAATTTTAGGGACTAAAACAATATGAGTTTCATTAAAGTTTGGAGGTACAATTTCAAAATTAAGAAAATCAAGTACTGTTTTAGTAACAACATTACCAATTAAAGGCCAAAAATGTTGAAAGAAAAGAGGAGGCATACCATCTAGACCAGGCGCTTTCAGTAGATACATCTGCTTCAAGGCTGTCTTCACTTCAACTTCTTTGAAAATCCCTAAGAAGCATTTAGTTCATAACACTGGTGACTTTAGGCTCCACGGCATCAAGTAACTCCATAAAGTCCATTGGGTTTGAAGATGAAAATAATGCTAAATAATAATCAACAATTATACCCTCTACAATGCCAATATCCTCCTACCAAGTACCACCCGAATCCTCCATACCATCTATCATATTATTTTGAAATCAGGCAGAAGCTTTAGAGTCTAAGTACCTGGTATTTTTATCTCCCTCTTGAAACCAGTTAATTCTAGATCTTTGAAACCACATGGCATTGTCCTTTTCCAACCAACAATTCAATTCAACTCTTGTTTTCTGAATATTAGCAATGATAGAAGGAGAAGTGGGTTGTTACTCCAACCATTCAAGAGCTTTTTGCAATCGTGCAATTCTACTGCCCCACATGCCCAAAGTCATTCTTATTCCAATCATCTAAACTCACACGGCATGACTCCAAACATGAGTTTAAAGGAAAAATCAAACCCCTCATTAATCCCTCCTCCCAAGCTCTTTGAACAACCTTTTCACATTTTTCATTTTTTAACCACATTATTGATTCAAATTTAAATGGTCTATGATACTTGTGCTTCTTTTGTCTTCTAACAAAATGCAAAGCTAGCGGACAATGATAAAAAACTAAAGAGGAAAGGTGATAAAGTTTTGCTGCAAGAAACTTAACCATCCAATCACATGTAGCCAATCCAACCTCTCACGAATTTGTGAACCATCAAATTTCTGATATAACCAAGTAAACCGAGGACCAATGAAGCCAAGATCCTTAAGTCCACACACATCAATAACTTCCTTAAAACGTGCCATTTGACTTGCAGGTCTAGAAGCATCTCCTTCCTTTTCAGAAAAACCCACCAATTCGTTAAAATCACTAATAACATCATCTAGATGTTTCCGGGTTACCATAAAAACAGGTAAGATGCCACCACCATCAACACCCCCATCAACAAACGCATCAATGTGGGAAGATGAGTAATTTTGAATGTGTACTATTACCTCATTTCTCCAAAATAAAGCTAAGCCACCACTAGCTCCATCACTAGGCATAAACAATCCATTTTTAAATTCACATTGATTACGAACATATTCCATCTAGCCTCTATTAGATTTAGTTTCTATAAGGAAAACTAATTTGGGAACTTGTGCCTTAATAATCTTTTTTAAGGCATTAACTGTCTGTTGGTTCTCAAGCCCCCGGCAGTTCTGGCTTAAAAGACTCATTGGACCCGGCGGGGCTGTTCAACAGCCTCCACCAATTCCAATTGTGAAGTCAAGATATCACCTTGCTCATTTGATTCTTTCTGTAATTTACGTTTCTTCTCTTTCTTAGTATCCACAACCATAGCCTTATATGTACCAAAGAAATTTCGTTTTGTACCTTAGCTGTTGAAACTACTGGTCTGCAAATTGTCCACCCCAACCCTACTGCTTAATCTAGTCCACCTTCCTTTTTTAACTCCACTCATTTTTACACGTTCCAGTTTGACTCCAGTAGCATGAATTCCCATCTGCTCTGTTCCTTTATGTTTACTTTTATCTCCTATTGCCTTATCACTGTCAACCCAACCTAGTTTAAAGGTTGCCTCAAAAGCCTGTATCGCATCATTATTTAATTTTTGCTCCCTTTGCTCCATCACAACCACAATCTGATTAGGATATGTATGACAATCCTTTTCATCATAAGAATGTTGAATGGATAGAGTTTTAGAAGAAGATGGACTCTGAGGATTAATCTTAATCTCAATGTGTTGTGAACCCATTATAACATTGGAAGCCTCAGTCCCACGCGACCCCAAACTTTGCAATGCAGTCAAATTCTCTTTGCTCTCGTGACACAGTCCTTGCCATTTAATGAAGTGGAAGACACGCAAGCCACATTAATGACGTTGGCAACAATTGGCAGTTTATTCTCATTCAATGTAACAAGCTATTCCTTATTTGTAGGTCCCTTCAAAATCGGATTAATTGGCTTCAAGAGTTCAAATCTTCTGTCCCACTTTTCCTGCTCCACTTTATACTTCACCAATAAATACTTGCCACGTGTTCACCTAATTAATTAGGTGAACACGTGGCAAGTATTTATTAGTGGAGCATAGAGTGGAGCAGAAAAAGTGGAACAGAAGATTTGGATTCATTCCTCAAAACACTCCAACTTTTAAGCCCTCTGTTAACATTTCGTCCATAATCCATATATGTTGTAAAGTGTTAACCATATTTAATTTTTATTTAATTACTTATTTCTTCAATTTAAAAAAAAAAAAAAAAAAACCACCCACGTCATCACTCCCTCACGTTTGAAGAACACGAGATAAAAAAGTGGGGTTCAATATGTTTTGACAATTGAAAAAAGTGGGGTTCTATTTCCATTGATCATGGAAACATTCCATTCATAAACAATTTTCAGTTGCACCAATCATTTCAAAACAACTTCTGGAAAATATTTTATGCTGAAACAAATAGTGTCAAGGATATAAATGAGTTTGGAAAAATCACACTAAGCTTAACAGCAAACATATAAGAAAACAAGTTAAGGATACAAAGGAGGATAAAAATGTAGATAGAATTGCTGAAGCCGGATGACTTTGTATTCAAAAGATGAAGTTGCTCAGAATTCTCTCTATGCAACATACATTTTAAACTGCAGATGAGTGCTTCAAAAATCTTAGAAACAAAAATCCAACTTAGTCTAAAACAAGATCAGAGACAAACCAAACACAAAAATAACCTTAAAAACATGAAATCCACTTTTCTAAAATAACTGAAACAAATAACCCAAAAAAAGAAAAAGAAAAAAAGATCCTCTTATTTTGAACAAGATCTGTAGATGAGTGTAGATCTGTACAAGTTTTTAGTTCTTCCTCTCCTTCTAATTATCAGATCCCTTTCTCTCCTAAAACCCTTTGATAGGGATAAAATTAAAGTCCATTTGTCCAAGGTAGTCGTCCATGACCTGACCACATCCAAAAAGCTTTGAGAGGAGAGAAACCCAACAACGACATCGTGTGCATGAATAGTATCCGTCCATGGATAACAAGACCATCCAATCTCAGAATAGTCGTCCATGACATAAGGGCATGGACGACCAGACGACACATAGAAAATTTTAAGAGAAACTTTCCAAAAGGTTCCACATAATCGGACCATGTTGAACTACTCCTAAAATGTGGAGAGGATATCTCATAATTCACTCCACGTACCCCATTTTCTCCATTAACCACACACACTACCCATGATGGTGGTGGATCCGAACAAGTAGACCCACTCCTAACTCTCTATAAAAAGAGCAAGTCTCATTCACCCAAGGTAAGTTCAACTATTCACAGTTTTCCATCCTTGTGCTCTAAAGAGAAACTGAATTAATCGTCAAAGGGTCCTTGGCTGGATTACATTGGTCACCCTTGATAGTCTTTTCTTTCCTTTCAAGTCTTAAAGCCATCACTGTAGTCTGAAGTATTCCAGCCTTCAATCTAATTTTTTAGGATCATCACCCTTCAATCTTAAGCCCCTCTACTTCTCTCTATGGGTTTCTTCTTTTTTCTTTTTCTTTTTTTGGGTTTATTTCGTGTTCTTCAAAAGTGGGGAAGAACAACGTGGGTGGGGTAATTTTAATTTCTAGGTTTTTTATTTTTTATTTTTTATTATTAACGTATTTATTTATTTATTTAAGAAATAAGTAATTAAATATGATTAACAGTAAATATGGACAGAATGTTAACAGATGATTGAATTGAAAAAGATTGAAACTTAGAGGATTGAAATGATAAAATGCAAACTTACAGGACTGAAATGAAAAATTGTGGAACTTAGAGGATGAGTTTTGCATTTTGGCCTAAATGAAATAAAATGAGGTCATTGGATTTACCCTCCCTTTTGAGAGAGGGGGGGGGGGGTGTTGATATTTCCTCTGTTCTTGCTTTGGAAGCTTAAATAATTCATTCATTAAATGGAAAGACACCTAAATTAGGCCATGATTAAAAGGTTTATGAAAATCATAGGTGGTGAGTTGTTATTGGTTCTAATTTGAATCCATAACTTACATTATTTTTTTGCCCACTTATAACAACCAATAACAACTTACCACGAAAGATTTGTTGTGAAAATGTTGTGAATATAGTATTTCTCTATAATCTTTCCTTAAACCCTAAAACTCCTAAACCTTAAACCCTAAAAGAAAAGAAACCCTTAAACCTTTAAACCCTCAACCCTAACCCAAAAATCCTAAAGCCAAACCACCCCCCCCCCAAAAAAAACCCTAAACCCTAAACCCTTAACTCTAAACCTTAAACCCTTAACCCAAAACCCTAAAACCATAAAACCGTAAAACTCTAAACCCTAACCATCCTAACCTCGAGTAGGTAAAGTGTCAAATCTTAAATTATAGGCAAGAAACTTAAATTTCGGCCAAATAATAGATGGGTAAATTGTAACTAGCCCTTCTGTTAATGTTTATCCAAAATAAATATATTTTTAGTGCTTAACAATTAGCATGTTTGGAATTCCTCGAAATAATCCTATCTTATCATTCGAGTATTTGAGGTTTGCCCGGTACATAGCCACCGTAGGTAAGGATTCTATTCTTTACGTACCATTGCATCTTCCTCTTGTTTTGTTACTTTGATTCTTGCTTTGTTATGATGATTTGCTATGGGTATGCCGAAATTCTCATGTTGGTTGAATGGGTTGGTTTTTATTTATTTAATTATTTATGTGATTTTGACAAATTTCTTGCCATTCTTCTTAAGATTAACAGCGGGACTATGGGTTTGATGAGTTTTGGAATCATGTCCATGATGCCGAAATTTGCATATAGGTCTCTAAATTTTGATTTTGTTTACGAGATCATGATTTTGATAGCGTGAACGAGAAAACAAATTTTAAATTGATTCTTTTTAGTTAAATTTTTTTTATTTTTTTAAAATTGATGAATTAAGATAATTTTTTTTTTTATTTAGATCAAAATGTTGGTGGGACATTTTTAATGTCAATTAATTTTTATTATTATTATTTTAGTCACATAAACTTTAAGTGTACCTTCTATGCAATCCATTAATAACATAAGCAAGGGCGTAGCTACGTGTAAGTGGCCCCCCCAAAATTTTGAAATTTTTTAAATATATATATATATATATAATTATTTTATATTTGATTTAGTCCAATGATGCTCTTAAAAAAAAAAAAATTTTGGTCTAATAATTATAGAGACATAACATTATTTTTCACAATTCTATTTTTTTATTGTAAAATATGCTCTTATATCTGTTAAATATTTGATAAAGTTTGGCACTAAACATATTTGAATCTATATCTTTTTCAACTAGTTATGTGGCAATTAACAAGTCATTGACTCATTAAAAAAATAATGTCACTAAAACTATACATGAAATGTCTTTTTAGTTACTACATAATAGGTTAGAGTAAGATAGCATCAAATATGTTTGAAGTTTAACTTATTCCTTCAAGTTTTGGATCATTTATGTTTTTAAAAATTTCATTAGTTCAATTGAAAGATTTTTTACTTTAGTATAAAATTTGATAATTTGTATCGAAAATGAAATTTTTTAAGAATTTCACTATATAAAAATAGTAAAAATGAATTTTATTTTATGAAAGATCGTCACCAAACATAATTTTAATTAAAATTACTAAGCTCTTTTTGTTTTTGTTTGGTGTGTGTATATATAACTTATCAAATAAAAAAGTGTATTTATATAATAAAAAAACGTGTGTATAAGTGTATGTGGGGATTGTCTTAATAAATACATTAGAGTTGCAACTTGGCCCTCCAAACGAAAATTCCTGACTCCACCCCTGAACATAAGCATTACTGTGATGACTGTAAGGGTTAATTGACTACATAATGTAGTTTCACAAAAGCCACTAAGTGGTAATCTATGTATTTTGGGTTGTAATATACCTATAGATCTAATCAATGCAAGTTTAGTTGCTTTATGAGATTGATAAGATTTTAAGATTAGCCAAGTCTATAGATTCAAATGGTTGAGTTTTAGGTCTTGACACGCGCACACACACGAGCACGAAGACAGACTATTGATATAATAGTGATAAGAAGTTTCGTGCCGCTGTGTTGCTTGTGCTATTGTGTTGCTTAATTGTGTCAATTGTTATTCACTTATAGTTAGTGAATAGGGTAATATTACGATAATGCCTTTATGACGGATCTCAAGCAGTAACAGCATGATGACACTTTGTTAAACCTTCCAATTCTCCCTAAATCCCCCAAGATTCTTGAATTCAGCTAATCCCTTCCAAGATTCTGAATAACAGAAATCTTTTATCAACTACGATGCCAATTTATAGTCTGTATTGGCATCATATTTATTGTTGTTAAGGCAAAATTTAACAACAATAAATTGGCATGTGGAGCTTAAATTGGAATGTTAAAATTAAAAAATTTACTTTGTCATAGGTATACAAAACCATAAGGTTTTTATTTTATTGGATTTTCCGACTTTCAATATTTCTTTCCCCAAGAGACAACGCAACTAAATTGGTTGCTTCATATCCAAACCTAAGCAAAAAACATCAGAGAGAGATCCCCCCTCCCCCCCCACCCCCCCCCCCCCCCCCCCCCCCCCCCAAAAAAAAAAAAAAGATCATTCAATAATTGGTGACAACAGCATGATGATACTCTCAGGTTTTTTTTCCTTGTACTTCAAAGTTGGTAAGCGTAGCTACTGATGTCATTCCATGACAGGCAGCACTTGATCTTCTTATGTTGAGGTATGTGGAATTTTGGTTCTTTAGGTACAGTTGGATGCTTCATTGACCTTAAACAAATGAAACAACAATGTGAGTAATTTATAATTGCCAGGAAGAAGGAATTTCATGACCTGAAAACTTTTAGCACATTCAACCAGAAAGTTTGTTATTAGCGGTCTGACCTAATCAATGAATAAAATACAAATTAACTCCAATATAATGGCTATAATATGATAGATAAATTATGTTGCACGATGGTCCTGGGTGAGCAGAATTCAATAGACTTGGAAGGGCTAGTCTGTTCAGAAACAGTGTTCTTTCATTCTGGACTTCAGACCAACTACCATTACAAGCTATAATTGACTCCAGTTGCATACAAAAACTGAAATGGGTCATAACCTATCATAACAAACATATTGTTGGTTAAGCTTCTATATTGTATGAACCTGCAACTCATGTTATAATAGGGTACTACATGTATTAATAAGGATATGACTTTTCAAAGTGTATAACTACTGTATATTACCAAACATAAAAACAAGCTAGAATGAAATCCTGTTTTTAAACCAGATACAACTTTTACCTTCTGGGAATGAAAGGCCTGTCAAAATAGGGCATAGGTTGTGCTTTTGGAACGAGTTCCTTTCTCAACCTTCTTATTTTTCCTCTTCTGCCAACTGCAAGAGTAATATACCAACATACACAACTTAGATGAAACAGATACTACTTTGTGACATTAGCTACAAAATCATCCTCTTCATCTAGCATACCTTCTGCTGTCTCTCTCTTTCCATCTTGTATTGATCAATCAGGCTCATCTTCTCTGCTACCTAGATATGCACACACACGCACACATACAAATGGAAAGTTAATTCGATTTTGAAGTCTCTTGATAAATCTGTAAGATTTTAAAAAGACTTTATGTTTGCCCACATTTAAGTAATAAATGAAAACTCATGTCTTAAGAATTTTATTTGTGAAAAACATTATGGTGAATAACAATTTTTAGGTAACTCTCAATTGGTATAACCCCTTTGGGTCAATAAACACCTTAAAGTTACAAGTTTTAAACTCCTTGATAGAAGGAGGGTTATGGAACAAATCTTAATTTAAAAGGGTCCCTAGTCTAGCCTATATATATATATAGCATATCTCCATCAACAGGAAATATGTGAGGTAAAAGGACATAAACTAAAAGACACCTTTTATAGATACACAATCATAAAGTAAGTCTTATTTTTCTCTAAACGCTTAAACAACTATGGCTGAAAATATGTTCGTTATTTATTTTCTTCCGCTGCTCTCTAAATTTTATCTTACAAAATCAAGTTCAGTATATTCAGGACAACAAGAACACTCACAAATACAAGTTAACCACCATAAGAAATGGCATTTTTTTATGACAATTNAGGGGGGGGGGGGGGGGGGGGGGGGGGGGGGGGGTGAAGGTTCATTGCAGTGCATTCTAATGAATTAAAGGAAGGCATAGTCCATTGGAATAATTAGAAAAGCACCTGATGGTCAAACTCAGCACGTTCTACTGCTCGTACATCACTGTGAAGCTTTAGGTCTATAGGCCTTGTAATCTCCTTCACTGGAGGTTTGATCAAGCACTGAGAAAACAAGCACCAAAGATGCAAATAAAGTCACTAAGCACAAACAACCAATACTTAATTTCTGAAACTCCCTGGACTGAAAATATGCTAAAAAGGGCATTAACCTATAAAGTAATTTTCCAATTAACATAGCAATAAAGTACATGAACTATAATGAGAGCACTTAAAGTTAAAAGCAAACTCAAAAATCAAAATGTTTCATTTTTGTTTTTTCATGTGATTTAAAACGTTGGTTTGAAAGCTACTTTCAGTCTTTATAATGCAAAATTTAAAATTAAGAAGTCCAAGATAACCTATTAACTTGTTCCGAAAATGGCCTCACCTCTGGTTCATCTGTTGTCCATGGGAGACCTTGTGCTAATGGAATCCGCTGCCTCTCCTCCTCTACCACTATTTCTTGTAATTTTTTCATAAATTCTTCCTCCTTATGTCTTCCCCTTTGCTACAACGAGATTCAATAACGAAAGTTAAAAGGTAGATCTAATGCAAGTTAAGGTGCAGTGTTCAT
Source organism: Quercus suber (assembly GCF_002906115.3). Lineage (NCBI taxonomy): Eukaryota > Viridiplantae > Streptophyta > Magnoliopsida > Fagales > Fagaceae > Quercus > Quercus suber. The sequence goes on along the minus strand of NW_027069792.1, from coordinate 771,388 downwards.
AATCAATTGACTTTCATTATACTCACCTCTGTCCGTAGCTTGAACGGTTTTTGGCTGGTAACTTTGAGCTGCTTCTTCTTCCATCTCCTTCCACCCATTGTAGTATAAGATTCAGAGCTCTGAAACACAAAAACGAACATAAGAATAAGAGTCGACTAGTTAATGAAACATTTACCTTCATCTCCAATAGTACTTAACATAGTTACTAAATCTTACATTTCTTCGGCTCCTTCGACCCCCGTTAGAAGTCCTGCTTGAAATACTTAAACAAAAAAGATACAAAAGCAAACCGAATCAAATAATTTGAAAAGTATCAAAACTAATGCTAACTAGAATAAATCAAGCTATTGCTACCCACCTTCCCTGGCTACTATCCCATGAAGATGAGACCGAAATCCTTGAATCCAGACCAAGATTCTCCGATGTCAAGAACAACTCTGATGGACTGAAAGAAGAAGAAGAAACCTGTGTCTCCGGAACCTTAGGAACCTGCAATCCCGGTAAAGCCCATTTCATTGCCTTCTTTTCGTTCTCTTCTGCTTCCTTCTCATCATTGGAATCCTTTGAACTGGGTATTGAAAGAAGCTTCTCAAAGGCCTTCACCAAATGCTGCACTCTCCCAGACCCAGATTCAGGCACACTACTCCTTGCCTCTTCCAACAACTTGTCCCTCCTTCTCTTAATCGTTGAACTACCTATTTGACTATCTCTATCTGAGGACTCATTTACCGCAGATCTATCACTTTCCTCCGCCTTCCCTTCATACTTGATATCATCATTAATTTTCTGGTCTTGTAGCATCAAACCCTTCTCTATTTCCTCTTCAAGTTCACATTCAGCTCTATCGTAACCCTTCAACTGATCGGATTTCCTGGCCTCTTCGCTTCGATTCTTGAAAAACTCTTCCTGGGACGCCCTCAAATTCTCATAGGCCACACACAAACACTTCTTGACATTACCATTACCACCGCCAACCATTTCTTTGCACTTGCACTCAACCCTCGACCCCAAATTCTCTTTCTTTAGATTCTTCTTCGCCACCACAAACTTTCGATCACGGATCTTATTCCGGGGTGAGTACGCTGGCATCGGATTAGGGTTCTTTGAAACCGATTTCTGCGCCTTTGCGGATTTGATTACTGGGGAACTCGTGGGTTTTAGAACAGGGCTTGAATGAGAGATATTGGGGTTCAAATTCTCAGAAGGCTTATGATTTTCTTGAATCTTGGACCGAGACCCACGTGGGTCTTTCACTGGGGTCACGGCTCCGGCGTTCTTGCCGATCAAATCCATCGGAAAATGCCGTAAAAGAACTGGGTTTTGGGTATTCTAATCCTTTAATGTGAAAAAGCGTAAGAGAGATAGAGAGAGGAGGAGGGGCTTTGTGTGCGTGATCTTTTGAAATTGATGAAAACAATGAATGATGGTATAGAGGATTTGAATTACATTTAGATGACAGGGACGCTCTCGTAACGGCTAGTTTTTATTTTGGTAGGGTTTGGGTGTGGATTAGGATTTGAATTTTGGTATGGGTTTTGACCGTTGGATACGGTGATTAGGATGGTCCGATTGCTGTGGTTATTGGATCCGATTAACAACGGTTTTTGCTAGGCTTGTTGCCGAATTTCTTTCTTCTTTTATTTTTTATTTTTTATTTTTTATTATTTTTATTTTTATACAATTTCACAACATATCCCGAGGTTTGGGTTAATACCAACCAGTTTCAAGACATTTCAAAATTAGCTAATATGGTTCTTAAAGACAACTTAATCCCAAATTCTTTAGCCTCAGTTACTTATTTTTCTTTTTCTCTCTCAAACGCCTCTCTCTCTCTCTCTCTCTCTCTCAAATCTTTCTTCTCTCTCTCTCTCTCCAACCTAACCCACTTTCTTCTCTCTGACTCGCCCTTTTTATGTCACTTTCTTCTCTTAAGCAACTAGTTTGGATTTGCGATGGTGGGTTCCGATCGGAGTGGATTTGTAGTGGGGTGGTTGAGGGTTCCAATGTGGTGGTGGGTTTGTTATGGGTTTTTTGGATTTTGTTGTTGTGGGTTTGGCTAGGTTTTGTGGTCGATGATGGTGGTGGGTTCTAATATGGGGTGGGTTTGTAGTGAAGTGGTGGTGGTGGGTTTGCTATGGGTTTTTTAGATTTGGGTGGTAAAATTGGGTTTTAAGTTGGATGTGGCTGTAGTTGTGGCTGATTTGAGAGAGAGAGAGAGAGAGAGAGAGAGAGAGAGAGAGAGAGAGAGAGAGGAATGGGTGAAGAGAGAAGAGAGAAGAGGAACGTAAAAGGAAAGAATCACAAAAAGAAGAGAGAAAAACTATCATATAAATTGGTCAATTTTAAAATGTTTTAGACCTTGTTGACATTAACTCAAGCTTCAGGGTATGTAAGTGGAATTTACCTCTTTTCTCCTTTTAATTAAGCCTGCAATTATTTCACTAGAAAGTAGTATCTAATATCATATACATTATTTATTATAAGTGATTATCTCTCTTTGAGTGGTCTACCTTCCTATTAATTATTTTATTTTTTTTAGAAAAAAGATCTTGAAATTTCATTAAAAAATTCAGCGATAGTTAGCTAGAAGAACATGATCAAGGTGTGGAGGAACATCCTCCATCCACACAAAAAAAACTACTAACGTGTCTTACATGTTTAGCTAGGTTATGAGTTACAAAATTCTCTGATCTACGAGTGTGAGAAAAAGTAACACTATGAAAGGCATCTAAAGATTGTTTTGCCGAGGTGATCAAATGACCAAAAGAGGAGAGGGATTCATCTTTGCTTCATAAAATTGTGATAACCACCTTTGAATCTCGCTCTATAATAGAGGGTAGATTAAGATCAATAGCAAAGGAAATTGCTTTGGCAATAGCCATTTCTTCAACGTCATCTAAAGAAGAAGGCAGCCTGACTTTTTCCATTAGAGATGCTATCACCACCCCCAGATGGTTGCGGACTACAACACCCAATCTAACTTCACCTAAATACAAAAACACCGCACCATCAAAATTTATTTTGAGAGACAAAGGAGGTGGGGGAATCCAATGAACCCGAATGACCATCAGTAAAATGTTTTTCTAACGAAGAACCAAATGACCATTCATCTCAGATGTACTTCACCAATTGACCATTCAAATCCAGTGAACTTGACGTCATCTAACCATCTCTCTCTAACCTCAGATCAGCCACAACCACTCAAATCAGCTACACAACAGCCACAACCCAATTTTACTACTGATACCAAAACTTAGCCAAATCCACAACAGCAAAATCCAAATCCTTCAACACATAGAAAACTCACTATCACATCAGAACCCAAAACCACCCCCACTGTAAATCCACCCTATTTTGGAACCCACCACCACCGGCCAAACCCACATCAATAAAACCCAAATCCAAAAGATCCACAACAAACCAATCACCACATTGGAACCCACAACCATTGTATATCCACCTCAAATTGGAACCCACAACCACCTCCATTGTAAATCCATCCTCAATCGAACCCATCACCACCTCCGGCCACAAAGCCCAAATAAAAAATAAATAAATAAATAAAAACTCAAAAACCCACAACAAACCATCACACATTGAAATCCACCACCACAAAAAAAAAAAAAAAAAAAAAAAAAAAAAAAAAAAAAAAGAAGAAGAAGAAGAAGAAAGAAATCCACCACTGGCAACCTACAACCACCACAAACAACCACCTACAACCATGACCCACAGCCAACCCAGACCACTGGCACCTTGGGTCCCACTTGATGATTCCTTCTCTTCGAGCTTCCTCCTCCCACAGTAATATTGAGATAAAAGAAAGTTTCAAAAAAAAAAATGTAATATTTAGATTAAAAAGAAAAAGAAATTTTCATTTTGAGTATGGTATCCCTTAATTCCCACCCCCAATTCGGGGGTGACCACAACACCAAGAGGTGGCTATGTATTCCTTTTACTTTCATTATAAAATAACTAAGTTTAAAGTCAAAAAAAAAAAAAAAAAAAAATTGACACATTGTCATACCATAATTCGTTCAATATAAACTATAACTAAAAAAATTGGACAAATGATTTGTATTTGTGAAAATGGGACAGACCATTATATATATATATATATATATTGTACAGCTGCAAACTCATAAACTTTCCTAGTATGCTATTACTAGAAAGTTGAGAGGCGATGTTGGACCCTTGGGGAACAAAGGCAACTTCACATTGTGTCTATGGTGGTCATAGGAACACCTTGACTTAAACAAAAAAAATTATTACATATAAATTTTAAAAAATTTTATAATTTTTTTATCCTTAAAAAAAAATTTGTGACCACCCTAAATTTTTTTAGGCCTAACTTAGTTAAACTTTAGACAAAGTATGGCAACAAACTTGATAATAGTCTTGTAGACTAAGATTACAACTTCACTCAAATTTTTTTTATTGGACGTGAATTTTGACATATCTATTATTGAATTATATTTTTTTTCTTATATTCTTTATACTTGCAAAATTTCAAAAAGATTAAAAATCAATAATTATGCCATCAATCAAATATTTAAATTTTGAGTTTTTGTAGTCTAAAATTATACATAAAAAATAAGTTTGTGAATCGAATAGTAAAAGCGCGTTTGGTTTGTCATTTTAAACATTAGTGTTTAGTGTTTAAACACTGAACACTAGTGTCCAAAAAAAAAAAAAAAAACGCATTTGGTATGCCATTTCTGTTCAGGGGTTGTTTGGAAAACATTGCTAAAAAATCAATGTTCAAAATGATGGTTTTGAAATCACCTCCAGCCTGTTTTTAAACAACAAATACTAGTGTTCAGTGGCAATTGTGTAATTGTCTTGAACACTGTATGGCCCACTTGGTCAGACATCAAAAGTTGTATTGTCTCCTCTCTTCCTCTGCCGAATCCATCTGCACCTGATGAATCCATCAAAAGCTTTATTCAAAAATGTTTATTTCGGTCAAAGTGTCCTACTATCCCTGAAGATGAGACCGAAATCCTTGAATCCAGACCAAGATTCTCCGATGTCAAGAACAACTCTGATGGACTGAAAGAAGAAGAAGAAACCTGTGTCTCCGGAACCTTAGGAACCTGCAATCCCGGTAAAGCCCATTTCATTGCCTTCTTTTCGTTCTCTTCTGCTTCCTTCTCATCATTGGAATCCTTTGAACTGGGTATTGAAAGAAGCTTCTCAAAGGCCTTCACCAAATGCTGCACTCTCCCAGACCCAGATTCAGGCACACTACTCCTTGCCTCTTCCAACAACTTGTCCCTCCTTCTCTTAATCGTTGAACTACCTATTTGACTATCTCTATCTGAGGACTCATTTACCGCAGATCTATCACTTTCCTCCGCCTTCCCTTCATACTTGATATCATCATTAATTTTCTGGTCTTGTAGCATCAAACCCTTCTCTATTTCCTCTTCAAGTTCACATTCAGCTCTATCGTAACCCTTCAACTGATCGGATTTCCTGGCCTCTTCGCTTCGATTCTTGAAAAACTCTTCCTGGGACGCCCTCAAATTCTCATAGGCCACACACAAACACTTCTTGACATTACCATTACCACCGCCAACCATTTCTTTGCACTTGCACTCAACCCTCGACCCCAAATTCTCTTTCTTTAGATTCTTCTTCGCCACCACAAACTTTCGATCACGGATCTTATTCCGGGGTGAGTACGCTGGCATCGGATTAGGGTTCTTTGAAACCGATTTCTGCGCCTTTGCGGATTTGATTACTGGGGAACTCGTGGGTTTTAGAACAGGGCTTGAATGAGAGATATTGGGTTCAAATTCTCAGAAGGCTTATGATTTTCTTGAATCTTGGACCGAGACCCACGTGGGTCTTTCACTGGGGTCACGGCTCCGGCGTTCTTGCCGATCAAATCCATCGGAAAATGCCGTAAAAGAACTGGGTTTTGGGTATTCTAATCCTTTAATGTGAAAAAGCGTAAGAGAGATAGAGAGAGGAGGAGGGGCTTTGTGTGCGTGATCTTTTGAAATTGATGAAAACAATGAATGATGGTATAGAGGATTTGAATTACATTTAGATGACAGGGACGCTCTCGTAACGGCTAGTTTTTATTTTGGTAGGGTTTGGGTGTGGATTAGGATTTGAATTTTGGTATGGGTTTTGACCGTTGGATACGGTGATTAGGATGGTCCGATTGCTGTGGTTATTGGATCCGATTAACAACGGTTTTTGCTAGGCTTGTTGCCGAATTTCTTTCTTCTTTTATTTTTTATTTTTATTTTTTATTATTTTTATTTTTATACAATTTCACAACATATCCCGAGGTTTGGGTTAATACCAACCAGTTTCAAGACATTTCAAAATTAGCTAATATGGTTCTTAAAGACAACTTAATCCCAAATTCTTTAGCCTCAGTTACTTATTTTTCTTTTTCTCTCTCAAACGCCTCTCTCTCTCTCTCTCTCTCTCTCAAATCTTTCTTCTCTCTCTCTCTCTCCAACCTAACCCACTTTCTTCTCTCTGACTCGCCCTTTTTATGTCACTTTCTTCTCTTAAGCAACTAGTTTGGATTTGCGATGGTGGGTTCCGATCGGAGTGGATTTGTAGTGGGGTGGTTGAGGGTTCCAATGTGGTGGTGGGTTTGTTATGGGTTTTTGATTTTGTTGTTGTGGGTTTGGCTAGGTTTGTGGTCGATGATGGTGGTGGGTTCTAATATGGGGTGGGTTTGTAGTGAAGTGGTGGTGGTGGGTTTGCTATGGGTTTTTTAGATTTGGGTGGTAAAATTGGGTTTTAAGTTGGATGTGGCTGTAGTTGTGGCTGATTTGAGGTGAGAGAGAGAGAGAGAGAGAGAGAGAGAGAGAGAGAGAGAGAGAGAGGAATGGGTGAAGAGAGAAGAGAGAAGAGGAACGTAAAAGGAAAGAATCACAAAAAGAAGAGAGAAAAACTATCATATAAATTGGTCAATTTTAAAATGTTTTAGACCTTGTTGACATTAACTCAAGCTTCAGGGTATGTAAGTGGAATTTACCTCTTTTCTCCTTTTAATTAAGCCTGCAATTATTTCACTAGAAAGTAGTATCTAATATCATATACATTATTTATTATAAGTGATTATCTCTCTTTGAGTGGTCTACCTTCCTATTAATTATTTTATTTTTTTTAGAAAAAAGATCTTGAAATTTCATTAAAAAATTCAGCCATAGTTAGCTAGAAGAACATGATCAAGGTGTGGAGGAACATCCTCCATCCACACAAAAAAAACTACTAACGTGTCTTACATGTTTAGCTAGGTTATGAGTTACAAAATTCTCTGATCTACGAGTGTGAGAAAAAGTAACACTATGAAAGGCATCTAAAGATTGTTTTGCCGAGGTGATCAAATGACCAAAAGAGGAGAGGGATTCATCTTTGCTTCATAAAATTGTGATAACCACCTTTGAATCTCGCTCTATAATAGAGGGTAGATTAAGATCAATAGCAAAGGAAATTGCTTTGGCAATAGCCATTTCTTCAACGTCATCTAAAGAAGAAGGCAGCCTGACTTTTTCCATTAGAGATGCTATCACCACCCCCAGATGGTTGCGGACTACAACACCCAATCTAACTTCACCTAAATACAAAAACACCGCACCATCAAAATTTATTTTGAGAGACAAAGGAGGTGGGGAATCCAATGAACCCGAATGACCATCAGTAAAATGTTTTTCTAACGAAGAACCAAATGACCATTCATCTCAGATGTACTTCACCAATTGACCATTCAAATCCAGTGAACTTGACGTCATCTAACCATCTCTCTCTAACCTCAGATCAGCCACAACCACTCAAATCAGCTACACAACAGCCACAACCCAATTTTACTACTGATACCAAAACTTAGCCAAATCCACAACAGCAAAATCCAAATCCTTCAACACATAGAAAACTCACTATCACATCAGAACCCAAAACCACCCCCACTGTAAATCCACCCTATTTTGGAACCCACCACCACCGGCCAAACCCACATCAATAAAACCCAAATCCAAAAGATCCACAACAAACCAATCACCACATTGGAACCCACAACCATTGTATATCCACCTCAAATTGGAACCCACAACCACCTCCATTGTAAATCCATCCTCAATCGAACCCATCACCACCTCCGGCCACAAAGCCCAAATAAAAAATAAATAAATAAATAAAAACTCAAAAACCCACAACAAACCATCACACATTGAAATCCACCACCACAAAAAAAAAAAAAAAAAAAAAAAAAAAAAAAAAGAAGAAGAAGAAGAAGAAGAAAGAAATCCACCACTGGCAACCTACAACCACCACAAACAACCACCTACAACCATGACCCACAGCCAACCCAGACCACTGGCACCTTGGGTCCCACTTGATGATTCCTTCTCTTCGAGCTTCCTCCTCCCACAGTAATATTGAGATAAAAAGAAAGTTTCAAAAAAAAAAATGTAATATTTAGATTAAAAAGAAAAAGAAATTTTCATTTTGAGTATGGTATCCCTTAATTCCCACCCCCAATTCGGGGGTGACCACAACACCAAGAGGTGGCTATGTATTCCTTTTACTTTCATTATAAAATAACTAAGTTTAAAGTCAAAAAAAAAAAAAAAAAAAAATTGACACATTGTCATACCATAATTCGTTCAATATAAACTATAACTAAAAAAATTGGACAAATGATTTGTATTTGTGAAAATGGGACAGACCATTATATATATATATATATATATATTGTACAGCTGCAAACTCATAAACTTTCCTAGTATGCTATTACTAGAAAGTTGAGAGGCGATGTTGGACCCTTGGGGAACAAAGGCAACTTCACATTGTGTCTATGGTGGTCATAGGAACACCTTGACTTAAACAAAAAAAATTATTACATATAAATTTTAAAAATTTTATAATTTTTTTATCCTTAAAAAAAAATTTGTGACCACCCTAAATTTTTTTAGGCCTAACTTAGTTAAACTTTAGACAAAGTATGGCAACAAACTTGATAATAGTCTTGTAGACTAAGATTACAACTTCACTCAAATTTTTTTATTGGACGTGAATTTTGACATATCTATTATTGAATTATATTTTTTTCTTATATTCTTTATACTTGCAAAATTTCAAAAAGATTAAAAATCAATAATTATGCCATCAATCAAATATTTAAATTTTGAGTTTTTGTAGTCTAAAATTATACATAAAAAATAAGTTTGTGAATCGAATAGTAAAAGCGCGTTTGGTTTGTCATTTTAAACGTTAGTGTTTAGTGTTTAACACTGAACACTAGTGTCCAAAAAAAAAAAAAAAAACGCATTTGGTATGCCATTTCTGTTCAGGGGTTGTTTGGAAAACATTGCTAAAAAATCAATGTTCAAAATGATGGTTTTGAAATCACCTCCAGCCTGTTTTTAAACAACAAATACTAGTGTTCAGTGGCAATTGTGTAATTGTCTTGAACACTGTATGGCCCACTTGGTCAGACATCAAAAGTTGTATTGTCTCCTCTCTTCCTCTGCCGAATCCATCTGCACCTGATGAATCCATCAAAAGCTTTATTCAAAAATGTTTATTTCGGTCAAAGTGTCAGCTTTTTTTCAAATCAAACACACACATACCAAACACATTTTTAAGTTTTTTGAACACTGAAACATGTTATTTAAACCATGATACCAAACACATTTTTTTTTTATTAACACTAAAAATATTTTTTTCAACAACACTTTTTAAACCACAGTTCTCACATCTTTTTAAACAACAATTTTTGAACTCCATGACCAAACGGGCTATAAATAACATTAAGAAATTTGACATGTGTTTAAAGAATACAAAAAAATGCAATTCAATGGTTAGATTTTCGAAATATGTAGCTATGTTAATTGTTTAGTGGGAGACTACAACTAAGTTTGTAGCTAAATTTTATCTTTAAACTTTAGTTCCCTTAAAAATATATTAGGTCTTTACAAACAAAAAGAAAATGTTCAAGAAAATTTTATTTAACTAAAATTTTGAAAGACATCTAGCTTGTAGCATTGATAATGAACTATCATACAATAATTTCAAAATAAGAAAATTCGTAAAAAGAAATTGTAAGACTATTTATTTATTTTTTTGTCAATATATAAAATTATCTTTTTATTAAATTTTGTATAATTTAAGTTTTTTTTTTTTTTTTTTATAATGATGCTCCTAAAAAAATTCCTGAAGCCACCGAGGAATTACTTCATAGTTCATATTTCAAACCTTTTGTTATCATTTAATCCATCAATCTAGTAGTTTAACATTTTATTGCTTAAATTATGGGCACTAGTATAAGTAATCATCAACGGGACCTTTCATGCAGCTTCATTCTTTCAACCTTTTTAAATCTTTAAAATGTGTCTTCCTTATGATTTAGCTTCGAANAAAAATGTTTATTTCGGTCAAAGTGTCAGCTTTTTTTCAAATCAAACACACACATACCAAACACATTTTTAAGTTTTTTGAACACTGAAACATGTTATTTAAACCATGATACCAAACACATTTTTTTGTTTTATTAACACTAAAAATATTTTTTTCAACAACACTTTTTAAACCACAGTTCTCACATCTTTTTAAACAACAATTTTTGAACTCCATGACCAAACGGGCTATAAATAACATTAAGAAATTTGACATGTGTTTAAAGAATACAAAAAAATGCAATTCAATGGTTAGATTTTCGAAATATGTAGCTATGTTAATTGTTTAGTGGGAGACTACAACTAAGTTTGTAGCTAAATTTTATCTTTAAACTTTAGTTCCCTTAAAAATATATTAGGTCTTTACAAACAAAAAGAAAATGTTCAAGAAAATTTTATTTAACTAAAATTTTGAAAGACATCTAGCTTGTAGCATTGATAATGAACTATCATACAATAATTTCAAAATAAGAAATTCGTAAAAAGAAATTGTAAGACTATTTATTTATTTTTTTGTCAATATATAAAATTATCTTTTTATTAAATTTTGTATAATTTAAGTTTTTTTTTTTTTTTTTTATAATGATGCTCCTAAAAAAATTCCTGAAGCCACCGAGGAATTACTTCATAGTTCATATTTCAAACCTTTTGTTATCATTTAATCCATCAATCTAGTAGTTTAACATTTTATTGCTTAAATTATGGGCACTAGTATAAGTAATCATCAACGGGACCTTTCATGCAGCTTCATTCTTTCAACCTTTTTAAATCTTTCAATACTCCTCCTTTTCTGACTCCTGAAGCAAGTTTATCCTTAGTTTTGAAGTTTTCCCTTCGTACTTTAACAAATAAGGCACAATTATAGCGTCTGGTGATGACCTTAATGCACATGAAAATCACTGCTCGTACTTTGACTTGAATAATTCTAGGCTTCTAGCAGTCCTTTTTATCATTAAGAAACATGGGAAAACAAAGACCTACCAACTAAACTATCAATTTATTTGCTGTTTAGGGCATGAGTTTGAATTAGTTTATTAGAACATTAACATTGGGGTGTAGAACTTCTCAAATTGCTATTTTACATCTTCATATGCTTAAAATTTGGTTTAACCGGGTTGCTATTGCTAAATATTTTTAGCAACAGTGAACAGTGGGTTCTAGCATTCACATTTGAGGATGTAAAAAAAGACCTATTTTACATCATTAAATACTATTTTATTTATTTTACTAACTCATTTAACAATCTCAGTTCTTATTTTACACACAACCCAATAAAATAAGAATTGAGAAGGTTGAAAATGAAATTTGCAAGTTCTGTCCTACACTCCTACGACAATGTCCAATGGTAAATTGTGGCACTTATTACACATCAAATTTTTTTATTCCTACCATTTGATTTTTTTTTAATAAGTGAATTTTGATACAAGGTAAGGAAAAAAGGATATTCAAACTAATAATCTATGCTTAAAAAAAATCATAATTTATGCTTCATTGAGTTGTGGTTAAAAATTGACACCGAGAATCAAGTATTGTGTACATCATTCAATCCAGATTAGCATAGATTAATACACTCTAAAAAAATGATTAAGGGTACGTTTGGTACATTGAATGGGAATTACGACATGAATTGTAATTTTTATAACTAGGAATAAAATGTGTTGTAATGTAATGACTAAACCTATTCATAAGTTTGGTTGTGAGTTATAACATTAGAATAAAACTTAAGATTTATTTTAGAAAATATCTTACTCATACAATTATATCTCTTTAAAAATTGTTATTTTTTAAATTTAAGAGAGATATATGTTATTTTTTATGATTTTTTTTTATTTTTATAGTTGTTAGATGCATATGGAAAGTTTGTTTATTTGGAAATATATTAAGTTTTGAAATTATTGTACTTACAAAGGAATAGCTAATACAACTCTTTTATAGAGGAATAATTATCTCTCATTTTGAAGAATAACTATTCATAAGAAAGTACTATTCCTTGTAATAAAAACATAACTAAACTAAAGAATAGTTAAACTATAAGAATAACTATTACATTAATACTAGTCATACCTCACTTCTTGACCACTACCAAATAAATAATAATAATTCAAGATAGTGCAAAATAAGAATTTCATAATCCTAGGCTTAGAATTAGAATACCACAAGGAGCTTAGAAGAATCTTAGAACAAACGGTTTCCATTTAGCACAACTAGTAGAGTATTTTGTTGTGAAATAAAAAACTTCACCAGTAGCAAACATTATAGGTTAAAATTCTCTATAAAAAAAAATCTTAGCACAATAATGTCTAATTAAACTGAGAAAAGGTTTGATTATATAACTTATAATAATATCAAACACATTAAAATTTTAATTCTTTTTAAGAGTCAAATACAGTAGTATTAAGTCCACTAGTGAGTAAGTCTAATCTCACAAAGAAGTAATTAATATATACTTTTGGGGGAGTCTTTTGGCTGAATATTGCTAAATTCGGAGTTTATTTGTGTTATAGGCACTGTTCCAAGTTATTTAGAGAATTGAGGAAAGAGAGTGAATTTCGGCAACACATTCAACAAAAGTATGAGAGAAAGGAAAAAAGTGGGAGAGAGAAAATTTTGAATTTCGATAATCACATTATTGAAATTCCTGCTGCCCAAACCTGCTGACCGAAGACCAATTGTGGCAATGCCATTGTCGAAATAGGGAAAAAAAATTTGCAGCAATTGTGGTAATGCCATTGCCGAAAATGGGATGAAATAAATAAATAAATAAAATAATGGTTGCTGAAATCTGCAGAGGAATTTAAAAAAAAATGCTACGTCCACAATATTTTTACAACATTTTCACAACAAATCATTGATGATTAGTTATTATTAGTTCAAATTTGAATTTAACACTGAGATTACTTTTTTAATCCAACAATAATAACCTGCCGCTTAAAATTTGTTGTAAAAATTGTGTGCACATATCAATTCTTTAAAAAAAAAAAAAAAAAAAGTGGAATGGATTTGTGGCACAATGGCATTTTTTTTTTTTTTTTTTTTTTTTAAATTTTTAGAAATGATATGTGCACACAATTTTTACAATATTTTTATAACAAATTTTAAGTGGTAGGTTGTTATTGTTGGATTAAAAAAGTAATTTCAGTGTTAAATTCAAGTTTGAACTGATAATAACTAATCACCTATGATTTGTTATGAAAATGTTGTAAAAATATTGTGGACGTAGCATTTTTTTTAATTCTTCCCCAGATTTTAGCAACCATTATTTTATTTATTTCCTCCAATTTTTGCCACAATTGCCACAAATTTTTTTTCTCTATTTCAGTAATAGCATTGCCACAATTAGTTTTCGGCAAGTTTGGGCAGCAGGAATTTCGGTAATGTGATTACCGAAATTCAAAATTTTCTCTCTCCCACTTTTTCTCTTTCTCTCTAATACTTTTGTTGAATTTTGGCAATACTGTTATTGAAATTCGCTCTCTTTCCTTAATTTCTTAAATAACTTGAAACAATGCCTATAACGCAAATAAACTCCAAATTTAGCAAAATTCAGCCAAAAGACTCCTTTTTTAGGAGACCATCCTGGAAACTCACGAATGATGGCTTTACAGAGCATTGCTTTGCAGAGCAAGCGCGTAGAATCAGAGAATCACAATGCTAATGCCAATTGCCAAGTAGTTGCTGCTTGACTTTTCCACGGCGCATGGGCACTTTTGTAATTTCGTTTTGATTTCACATTTTTAATCCTCTTTTTTCTTTTCTTTTCTTTTTTTTTTTATTTTTATTTTTTTATTAATAAAGAATTGATATGGAGTATATTTTTGGATAGTTCGAAAATACACACACGCATATATAGCCAATTGAAGCTAGCTACAAAGCATTAGTATTGAGGCTTGTAAAAGCCTCAAAATGGTATTTTACAATCCACAAATACTAAAATGATTCTTTGTCCGGTTTTTATATCTAAACAATTTACAATATTGCTACAATAGGCTCTTATATATGCAACTTACTGTAGTAGCCTGTATTTATTTATTTTTATTCTGTTTTATACTTTTATTCGTTCAGCCTCTTTTCTTATCATTTTGTCTCCCTCTTTCACGGACTTTGGGTTTTATTGGGTTTTAGGTTATATTATTTTATTACGTAGATATATTATTTTAATATATTATATAATAAAATAAAAATTAGAATGTTTGGTGTATTGTAAAATAGTATGATATAATAGATAAAGTAACTTTTGAAATAATAAAATTAAATATTTTGTAAAAAGAAGATGTGAATCCTCTAAGCACTAATTACAAGATTCTTGACAATAAAAAGGTACCAACTTAGACTTTATTAAAAAATAAGTTAGTTACCATCGTGCGATGGGTAAGGCTGGAGTTCAAGTTTTTAAGAGAGAGTTTTACACACACTTATACACTTAGATTATACTAGAGTATAAATTATATCTTGTATTAAAAAAAAAAAAAAGTTAGTTATTATATGCCTTCTTAAAAAAAAAAAAAACTGTTGTTAGACTTGGACCCACTTATTACACAAAATTAATTGATGCCTAGTGGAAATTAATTGTATGATTCATATATACGAAAGAAAACGTGTTGGGAGTCCCACGCTAACAGCAAGCTGTAGTGGGTCCTTGGTTGGGGGCTGGCCTGTCCTTTTTGGCAGAGAAGGGCAGTGGCAGATTCGGACATGGGTTGGTTGCGTATATAAAGAGCTCCCTCCCACCCCGCTTTTCCTCATTCACAAAATAATAATAAAAAATCTACAGGGCTTTGAGAAACTACTACTACTTCAGAAGGTAAGTAAACCTCGACCCTCTATTTCAAATTTCTGATTCCAATTCTAAAAACATTACCTTAATTTTTGAAAACCCCCCTTCCCTAAAAACACGTTTATGTAAGTTTTTTGTTTGTGATCTGAAATGGGCTTTATCTTTCATTTCTGTGCTCATCAGATCTATTGCCATTTTCGCTTTCCGTATTTGATTTTAAGATTTCTCAGGATTGTTTTGTGATTGATACTTAACATTGAGTATATAAATCGAGCTAATTGGTTATGGATCTGGTGCAATTTTGTAACTATTAATTCAATGTTGTTAAGTTGTTATATTAATGGTCTTGATCCGTCACCTGCATTTCTATTCTATTTCTAAGCAGAAAATTGATGTTGATCCTGTATTTGGGTCAGATCCGATTTGGCTTACCTTTCATCATTATTATATTCCTGCATTGTTGGTCAAGTTAGAACACGTTATTTCACTGTCATGAGCTGTTTATTCTCTTTGCTTCAGTCGGCCCGAAAAATCCAGTTTTCAGCTTTAAGATTCTAGCAAATTCTGCGTCTGCAAGGTTTTATTCATTTTTAACCACTTTTAAGCACAGTGTCCCCTTTCCTCTCTATCAATCTTGTTATGAGATCATGTAAAAATCACATGTTTGGAAAACCAAAATTCATAACAATAATAGGGTGGCTAAATTTTTCCACTGGCCACCAATCTACCGCAACCCTACATTTTTCATTTTTTTTTTTACCAGGCTTGGAACCATTTTTGAACAAAAGATATGGCATTTTCCTCCATTCCTTTCATATTTCAGTCTTTGGTGAACATGGGGGTGTGATCTTATCCTCTAGCGGTGGGTGAATTCTAAAAGATTATTTCTTAGTTGTGTTTTGTCCAGTAGGTTGATTGCAATTGGGTCGTCTGGATATGAGTTTTCCTGTTTCTGATATTCATGAACCTAATCTTGTTCAGGGGTTAAAGTTGAAAAGGAAAATGGTGAAGGTCTGTTGCATTGGTGCTGGATATGTTGGGGGCCCAACAATGGCTATTATTGCACTCAAGTGCCCATCTATCGAAGTGGCTGTTGTGGATATCTCCGTATCTCGGATCACAGCCTGGAACAGCGACCAGCTCCCCATCTATGAGCCAGGACTTGATGGTGTTGTGAAGCAATGCCGGGGCAAGAACCTATTCTTCAGCACCGACGTGGAGAAACATGTCTCAGAGGCTGATATAGTTTTTGTCTCTGTCAACACCCCAACCAAAACTCGGGGTCTTGGGGCAGGCAAGGCTGCAGATCTGACATATTGGGAGAGTGCAGCTCGCATGATCGCTGACGTGTCAAAGTCTAACAAAATTGTTGTTGAGAAATCTACAGTCCCTGTCAAAACTGCTGAGGCAATTGAAAAAATTCTGACCCACAACAGCAAGGGAATCCAATTCCAAATTCTCTCAAACCCAGAATTCCTTGCCGAGGGAACTGCAATTGAAGATCTTCTTAAACCAGACCGAGTCCTAATAGGAGGCCGGGAAACCCCAGAAGGCCAAAAGGCCATCCAAGCATTGAAGGATGTCTATGCTCAATGGGTCCCTGAAGAACGTATACTAACCACCAATCTCTGGTCTGCAGAACTCTCAAAGCTTGCTGCCAATGCTTTCTTGGCCCAGAGAATATCCTCTGTTAATGCAATGTCTGCCCTCTGCGAGGCTACTGGGGCAAATATTACACAAGTATCATATGCTGTTGGTAAGGACTCAAGGATTGGACCCAAGTTCCTCAATGCTAGTGTTGGTTTTGGTGGATCCTGCTTCCAGAAGGATATTTTGAATCTTGTTTACATCTGTGAGTGTAATGGCCTTCCTGAGGTGGCTGAGTACTGGAAACAAGTCATCAAGATCAATGATTACCAAAAGAACCGCTTTGTGAACCGTGTTGTTGCCTCCATGTTTAACACAGTTTCAAATAAGAAGATCGCTGTTTTGGGATTTGCTTTTAAGAAAGATACTGGTGACACAAGAGAGACCCCAGCCATTGATGTGTGCAAGGGGCTATTGGGAGACAAGGCCCAGCTGAGCATATATGATCCACAGGTCACTGAAGACCAGATTCAGAGGGACCTTACAATGGACAAGTTTACTTGGGATCATCCTATTCACCTCCAGCCAATGAGCCCCTCCACTGTGAAGCAAGTGAGAGTGGTTTGGGAAGCTTATGAGGCAACAAAGGATGCCCATGGTATCTGCATTCTGACTGAGTGGGATGAGTTCAAGACACTTGATTACAAGAGGATATATGATAACATGCAGAAGCCAGCTTTTGTATTTGATGGCAGGAATGTCGTTGATGTGGAAAAGCTGCGTGAGATTGGTTTTATTGTGTACTCAATTGGTAAGCCCCTGGATCCATGGCTAAAAGACATGCCTGCTGTGGCATAGAAGAAATGCATTGGAGTGGCTTATGCCGGGAGCCAAGGAATTATAGTTGGGAGACAATCCGTTTGATTCTTTACAATTTTTTAATGATTTCCACTGTTTCTTACTTTCGCACGGCAGTAAGAGTATTTGTATAATTCTGGTGAAAGTAAGAGCCTCTACGTCTTGCCTTACATTGTATTCCAAGTTGAACTTCATTGATCATTTATTTTGTTTGATCTGCTATTATAATTAGAATGTTTTTGAAAGCATTTATCTTAAATGCATATCAGGGGTGAGTTTAAACTTATTACTTTTTTGGTTCATCTTTTCTCTTCGGAAACTGATGGATTTGACAGGCTTGTATTTCTTAAGTTTTCATGAGGAAGGGGAATGCATTTATGAGACTAGTAGCATAACAGAAGATGTTAGAGTTTGCCTTTGGTGACTGCAAATTCTTGACCTCGACAGCCCATGTTGAACCAGATGAGAAGTTTATTTATTTAGCAAGACCAACCTACTTTGATTTTCTTTCAAGTTTCAACTATCTGAGCCACCAGAACTTGGCTCGAAGTTACTAGGATATGGCGCTGGATCTCACTTTTCTAATTTTTTGTTTCCTACTTCTCTCTGGCATAAAATTTCAATGTTTTGTGTGGTAAAAGAACCGTTTACGATACCAACAATAAATTACATAACACAAATACAGTATGTAAAGTTGTAAACCCAACTTTTATTATGTTGCATTATGATTTTTCATTCCAACATCAAACTTATATTATGATATAAGATAGAATCTGCAATTTATTTATTTTTTGTTATTTATTAATTTTGATTTTTAATTTTAATTTTCTGAATTTTAGTTTTACGATTTTTATTTGCTTGATTTTAGGTTTTTTTAGGTCAATTTAGATTCTTATTATGGTGAGGTATTAATTAGAATTTATTTTAGAATATATTTTCAAAATGTTAGCTTTACGGAACCTTCAAATAGGTTTCTAAATCTGTAATTTTTTTTTTCTTCGAACAATTCATATTCAGTTTAATAAAAAAAAAAAAATTGTCTCTATTTTGGGTGGATTTTAGACTCTCTCTCCTTATGAATTCGAGAAACCCTTGTGAATTTGAGGTTATTTTCTTGAAGTAGATGTGTTCTACTACTTGGGACTTCCGCCCGCATCATATTAGATTTTATGGAACTAGAATGTAGTACTTTTCTTTTCATATTTTCCTTTTTTCTCTTTTGAAATAGAATGATATTTCAAGAACAAGGAATGCAAAAGTGTGTATATACACCACGTCACATATAGCACATATAACATGTTTAAGTCCAATCAAGAGATTCTTTCTAGCTAAATGTTAACGGTTTTTTTTAGAGTGACAAATGTTAACGGTTATTTATAAAGTTTTGTATATTCAAAATTTATAAAAATTTAATTGATTGCGGGTTTCTTTCTCTCTCTCTTTGTTTATTTTAACATTCAACACAAATATTGAAAGGAAAAAGTTTGGCTCCAAACTGATTTGAAACTATCTTGCTCTAACATATGATGTGACGATTGAAGAAACCATTTATGTATAATTTTACTCATGTAACTTTTTAATGAGTCATGTGATTTGTTTAAATAATATACATGAATAGTCTTGTAAATTGTCAAGTGAGTATAAGGTGAGTAGTCAACAACTTGTTGCTAGCACTCTTCTTCAATATCATGTTTAGAACTATGGAAGAGGCACCCTCTTTTGTCCACGCCCAACTTTTGTGGGATGCATACAATTGTTAGCAATTTTTCCCAAATTCTGTGGCATTAATACAATTTCACCATATCTTATTGAACTTCCTTTCACATTTGTTTAACTAGCATATCACTCTCTCTCTCTCTCTCTCTCTCTCTATAAAATACAAAACCACCCTTGAGATTTGTGCTAATGTCAAGTGTTACCAAGACTTTTGAAAAATATCCAATTTGCACCCTAAGCAATAGTGACACTTGACACCTTTTGAAAGTTTCAAGTTTTTTTAAATCCTTTGTTTCCTTCCAATTAGTGGCGGAGCCAAGAATTTTGGGTTGAGGGGGCCAAATTATGGTATTCATAAATCAGTCTAGATAAATTCAAAACTTATACATACACAATTAGATTAACAAGAACTCATTGTCTTCCTAATTTTTGTTTCTAATGAACATAATATTTCTAACTCTAGTATACACAAATTGTCTATTTTACTCTAAACATGTATGGAAAAGAATCCAAAAAGAAAAATAATTAAATTTTAAACATAATGGAGCAAGAGCCTTGTAACTTAATTGGTTGGCATCTCATGGTGTTTTCAATGGAAACATCAAGGATTTAAATCCCCTAGTTATATGCATGTGAGAGTATTTGAGTAACAACTGATAAATAAATAGTAGCCAAAGATGGAGAAGGCAACAAGAAGAGTGAGGGGATTATCAAACAATATTAAATGACGTTTGTGCTTAGGAAGCAAATTAAATGCTTTTGAAAAGTTTTGATACTATCTGACTTAGTCTAAATTTTATGGGTAGTTTTTGTATTTTACCATTTCTTTGTTATACAAGACACAAATCTCTCATGAAAAAAGAGGGTGGGGTAATGATGGAAGCAAGGTGAGGTGTGATCTAATCATGGGTATTCGTATTTCTTCCTAGTTCCATCTCCTCTTCAGGGTAGGAGCAAGACAGGTCGAGCCAAGTTTAAATGTAATTCGTTATTCTTAATTATGTGGTTTTGTAGTAATAAGATAAACATGAGAAAGAAAATGGAGGGCGACAGTGAGAAGGTTGATTGAGAAAAAGATATTTCTGTTTAGAAGATAGTAATATATATGTGTGTGTGTGTTTTTAATGTTTGAAAATGGTAATAAATGCTGAGACACACACTTGGAAGGTTGATTTGGTAAAACAAGTATTCATACCCCAGGAAGCAAGCATTATCCTTGGCATCTCAGCGAGCAACTAGGATATTGCAAATAATCAAGTTTGGCTCCCCATACCTCAATGTTGACGTGGGTGGCTTGAATTGCCACTGAAGCCCAAGCCCATTGCTTGTAAGTCGGTCAAGGATGACCAAATACAACTAGAAATGTAACTCCTAGTGTTGCCGACCTATGACATATATATATATATATATATATTAGGTTTGAGATGAAGGGCAATATAGAGAGGGAATTTGACAATTCCTAAAAAAAACCTAGCAGTAGCCACATAAGAAGAAGAATAGTGTTTTCTTGTCTTGTGGGTGAGAGAGAGTTAGGGTGTATTGAGATTTGGGTTTCTTGAGAGTGTTCTTGTGCACTATTGTATCTTCTTATTTTTTATAGTAAAATTTCTCCGTCGTCTCCGTGGAGGTAGACAGTTTGCCGAACCAAGTAAATTCTTGTGTTCTTTGTGAGTGCTTGTTATTTAATTTTCACTTACTTATTGCTATTGACTTGAGTTATAGGGTGCTATTTACACAACAAGTGGTATCAGAGCTAGGTTAGGATTCAATCCTTTGAACACAGTAAAGATGTCAAGCATAAAGTATGATATAGAGAAGTTTTGTGGTAAGAGAAATTTTTCTCTTTGGCAAAAGTGGATGAAAGATCTTCTAATTCAACAAGGAGTTCATAAGGCCTTGCTTGGGAAGGAGAAGAAATCGGAAACAACGAAGGATGTAGAATGGGTAGAGATGGATGCGAAAGCAGCTAGCGCTATTCTTCTCAACCTAGGTGATGAGGTCATTCACAACATCCTATAAACAAAGACCGCAAAGGAGGTTTGGGAAAAATTAGAAAGTCTTTATATGAGAAAGAATCTGACGAACAAGTTGTACGTGAAGAAGCAACTATATAGTTTGCATATGAAGGAGGGTTATGATCTGTTGGAGCATCTCAACACATTTAATATGTTGAACACCCAACTGTCAAGTTTTGGGGTGAATTATAAGGACGAAAATAAAGCGTTACTCTTATTAGCGTCGCTTCCTACTTCTTTTGATCATCTAGTGACTACGTTGATGTACGAGAAAGAGACTATAGTACTCGAGGAGGTGACTAGTGCTCTCTTGTCACATATAAAGATGAAGCAAGATGGTGATGGTTCTCAGGCTGATGGACTTATTGTAAAGTTTGAGTCAAGCAATAGAGGCAGAAGCAGGTCAAGAGGATGAAACTCCAACAGGAACATATCACAGTCTAAATCACGTGCAAAGAAAGATGTAGAGTGCTTTTATTGTCACAAGAAAGAGCACTACAAGAATCAGTGTAAAGAGTTAAAAGAGCATTTAGAGGAGAAGAAGAATGAAAAGAAGCCCATAGAATCAGCTAGAGTTGTTGAAGAAATATCAGATGACAGTAAAGTTGGTGCAGATTTACTTTCAGTTTCATCAAGTAACAATGTTTTATTGGAATCTTGAGCTTTAGTTCAGCATGCTCATATCATATGACTCCAAAGAAAGATTGATTTGACACGTATAAGCCTTACAACAGTGGTATGGTCTAAATGGGTAATGATGCTACATGCCCGGTTATTAGGATTGGTACCATGAAGATCAAGATGTTTGATGGAGTTGTGAGAGTTCTTAGTAATGTCAGACATGTTCCAGATCTTAGAAAGAATTTAATTTCTTTAGGAATATTGGATGATTTGGGCTATTCATACTCATCAAAGGGTGGAATCATGAAGATTACCAAAGGTACTTTGATGGTGATGAAGGGACAGAAAGTAAGCAAGCTTTACAGATTGATTGGGAACACAGTTGTAGGAAGAGTTGCAGTCACCACTCCGGTAGAGTCCAGCATTGACGACATAAAATTATGGCATATGCGACTTGGCTATATTGGTGAACATGGTATGTTAGAGTTACACAAGAGAAATTTATTGAAAGGGGTGAAGACATGTAAGCTAGACTTATGCAAGTATTGTGTGTATGAGAAGCAGCATAGAGTCAGTTTTAAGACAGGCTCTCATACAAGTAAGGGTGTTCTTAACTACATTCATTCAAATGTTTGGGGCCCAATATCAGTTTCTTCTCATAGTGGTGCTCAGTACTTTGTTAGTTTCATTGATGACTACTCTAGAAGGGTATGAATTTATTTTATGAAGCATAAGTCTGATGTGTTTAGCATATTTAAAAAGTGAAAAATAAGTTGAGAATCAGACTGGTAGAAAAATAAAATACCTTAGAACAGATAATGAACTAGAGTATAGAGATAAAGAATTCATAAGATTTTGTGAATTAGAAGGGATTACTCGCACTTCATAGTTAAAGGAACTCCACAGCAGAATGGGGTTGCAGAGAGAATGAATAGAATCTTAGCAGAAAGAGCCAGATGCATGAGATTGAATGCAGGGTTGCCTAACGTGTTCTGGGTAGAAACAATTAACACAGCAAGTTTCATTATTAATAGATCTCCATCATCAGCCATTGATTTCAAGATTCTAGAAGAGGTTTGGTCAGGTAGATCAGTTGATTATTCGAGTCTAAAAATCTTTGGTTGTCTAGCTCATGTGCATGTGTAAAGTGGAGAGTGTTCTAAATTGGATTCGAAGTCAAGAAAATGCGTATTTCTTGGTTTTGAAAAATGTGTTAAAGGTTATAGGCTTTGGGATCCAATCTCAAAGAAAACGGTGACTAGCAGAGATGTCATATTTGATGAAACTTTTATGTTGAAAGAGAATGAAGCAGAGACATGTGATGATAGTCCACAGGAGAAATTAACTGTTGAGGTGGAGTTTGACGAGAATAGTTCATCCAGTGATAAGGGTGATGCTGAGATTGATCCACAGCAGCAACAAGAAAAGCCTTATTCAATTGCTAAAGGTAGAGAGAAGCGGGTTCACAAAGCATATGGCTTTGAAGACATGGTTAGTTTTGCTCTCGTAACCAGTGGTGGAGATCCATTCACTTTCAAGGAGGCTACAAATAGGAAAGACAATGATAAATGGCTTGTAGCAATGTTAGAAGAGATGGAGTCACTACAGAAGAATAAGACTTGGGAATTAGTGAAATTGCCTAAGGGAAAGAAGGCTATTGGTTGCAAGTGGATATTCTGCAAGAAAGAAGCATTGTCAGAAAAGGAAGGTAAAAAATTCAAGGCACGGTTAGTGGCTAAGGGTTACTCACAGAGAGAAGGAATTGATTATAATGAGATTTTTTCACCAGTTGTGAAGCACACCTCAATTCAAGTAATCCTAGGATTTGTGACAATGTATGACATGGAGTTAGAGCAGCTAGATATGAAGACCGCATTCTTCCATGGAGATTTAGAAGAAGAGATTTACATGTAACAGCCTGAAGGCTTCAAAGAACCTAGCAAGGAAGATAATGTTTGTTTGTTGAAAAGATCATTATATGGCTTGAAGTAGTCTCCCAGGTAATGGTACAAACGGTTTGATTCATTCATGGTCACACATGGGTACATGCGCTGTGAGTATGACTGTTGTGTTTATTTTAGAGTACTTGCTGATGGCTCTTATATATTTCTTGCTCTATATGTTGATGACATGTTAGTAGCTATAAAGAGTAAGCAAGAAATTATGAAGTTAAAGTCTTTGTCGAGTAGTTAATTTGACATGAAGGATCTTGGAGCTGCCAAGAAGATCCTTGGGATAGAAATTCACCAAGATAGAGGGGTTGGTAAATTATGATTATCTCAGAAAGGATATCTTAAGAAGGTGTTAGAGAGGTTTAGTATGCTTGATGCAAAACTTATTAGTACATCGCTTTCTGCCCATTTTAAATTATCCTCACAGTTGTGTCCAAGTTCAGATGAGGAGTCAGAGTATATGTCTAAAGTGCCATATGCGAATGCAGTTAAGTGTCTCATGTATTTGATGGTGTGCACTAGCCCTGATATTTCTCATGCAATCAGTGTGGTTAGTAGGTATATGGCAGATCCAGGTAAAAAGCATTGGAATGCAGTAAAATGGATCTTTAGATATCTTACAGGCACTCGTGATTTCAGTATCCTATTTGATCAGAGAGTTAGTACAAAAACTGTGGGTTATGTGGATTCCAACTATGCAGGGGACCTTGATTCTAGAAAGTCCATGATAGGCTATGTGTTTAGGTTTGCTGGTGGCCCAATTTGCTGGAAGTCTGCACTACAAGATGTAGTTGCTTTATCCACTACAGAAGTAGAATATATGGTGATGACAGAGGCAGGAAAAGAAGTCGTTTGGCTTAGTGGACTGGCTATGCAGGGGACCTTGATTCTAGAAAGTCCATGATAGGCTATGTGTTTAGGTTTGCTGGTGGCCCAATTTGCTGGAAGTCTGCACTACAAGATGTAGTTGCTTTATCCACTACAGAAGTAGAATATATGGTGATTACAGAGGCAGGAAAAGAAGCCGTTTAGCTTAGTAGACTGGTTAATGAGCTTGGTTTCAAGCAGGATAGCATGGTGCTACATTGTGATAGTTAGAATGCAATTCATTTGGCGAAGAATCAGGTATATCGTGCAAGAACAAAGCATATTGTTGGCAGTATCACAAGATTAGAGAATGGGTTTCGTCTGGTGATATTTCTTTGTCAAAGATTCTCACTAGTGAGAATGCCTCTGATATGTTAATAAAGCCAGTTCCAACAGACAAGTTCAAGCACTGCTTGGACTTGATTGATGTTTGCAGCTTGTGAGCCCTTAAGGGCTAAGGTGGAGGCAATGGAGGAGTTTGCTCGTGTAGCTTGATCAATTCAAGCCAAGGTGGAAATTTGTTGACGTGGCTGGTTTGAATTGCCACTGAAGCCCAAGCCCATTGCTTGTAAGTCGGTCAAGGATGACCGAATACAACTACGAATGTAACTCCTAGTGTTGCTGACCTATGACATATATATATATATATATATATTAGGTTTGAGATGAAAGGCAATATAGAGAGGGAATTTGACAATTCCTAAAAAAAACCTAGCAGTAGCCGCATAAGAAGAAGAATAGTGTTTTCTTGTCTTATGGGTGAGAGAGAGTTAGGGTGTATTGGGATTTGGGTTTCTTAAGAGTGTTCTTGTGTATTATTGTATCTTCCTATTTTTTATAGTGAAATTTCTTCGTCGTCTCTGCGGAGGTAGGCAGTTTGCCAAACCACGTAAATTCTTGTGTTCTTTGTGAGTGCTTGTTATTTAATTTTCGCTTATTTACTATTATTGATTTGAGTCCTGAGGTGCTATCTGCACAACACTCAAGGTACCTTCTTAACTCGCAGTGCCTATAAACTTCTTGCTGGTGCTAACAAACAGTTGCTACCCTCTTGCTCAAGTCCAGGTCGAAACCACTTGATGTGGAATAGCATTTGGAATTTACAAGTTCCCCACAAAGTAAAACACATGATTTGGCAAGCTACACATAATGCTCTCCCTACTCTCTATAATCTTTGGCAAAGAAATGCTGTTAGCTCAATTCTTTATTCCAGTTGCAAGTTTGCAAGTGAAGACATAGTGCATGTCCTATGGAGTTGTGCTTCCCTCATTCCCATTTAGGAGACTAATGAAGTGGTAGCAAAATTACTCAGGTATAAGTATTTTTTGTTTGTTGATTTGTGGGAGATGCTCTTGAAGATGAGGGACAGGTTGGATGTTAATCTCATGGCCGTGATTTTCTGGTTTATTTGATCTAGAAGAAATTCAGCACGAGTGGGCAAGTATGCCATTGAGGTACAACAGGTCCGAAAGAGAGCAATGGCTTACCTTCATGACTTTCAGCAAGTGCAAGGTAGGAAAATTCAGTGATCGCTGACTAGTGAAAGAGCTATTCGTTGGATCCCTCCTCTATATCCCCTATACAAAGTTAACTTTGATGGGGCCACATTCAATAAGTTATGTATTGCTTGGTTGGGTGCTGTTGTGCGTGATCATAGAAGGAGTGTTATTGGAGCCATGACAGAAAGAATCTAGCTTCCATCTTCTCCAGCAGTGGTTGTAGCATTGGCATGTAGGAGGGCTCTATTTTTTGCAAAGGAATTAAGCATTTTTGAAGTTTTTGTTGAGGGTGATGCTGAGGTTATTATCAAGGCTATTCTAGTTGGTGACACAGTGAATCCTGAAAATGGTCATGTGATTAATGACATTTTGATTGTAGCTGATGAATTTTGATGTTGTAGTTTTTCTCATATAAAACGCATAGGCAATTCGGTTGCCCCTTTTTTTGTCAAGAAATCCGTTTCTCGCAATGAGCTACAAGTTGGATTGAATCCTCTCCAGATGATATAGCTCTCCTATTAACTTAAGACTTGTAACCTTTTAAGTTATTATGAATTAAAGCTTGGCCTCTAGTTATGGATTCTCAAAAAAGAAAAAAGAAAAAAAAAAAGATAATAAAATATGTAAAAAAAAAAAAAAATTGTTTTCACCTTCAAATGAAAATGAAATAAACAATTTTCAAATGACAAACCAACAACGGCCTTTTGGCGTTTGCAAAGCTAAAAATAACATGCAGGCGCCAAAAAGGCTCTTAACTTTGTTCCACGTGGCAAAAAAAATGCAACTTTTCCTGCTCTATCCCTGAGTACCCAGTATCCCAAAGTGTCTAAATCCTGTAATTGTGAAAAGATTCGTGTTTGTTTTTGTAAATTCATGTTCTCATTTTCAGAACATCGTCGGATCACCGAACTCAACGATAAATTTGTCCCGACCATGAGCTCTCAAACTTTTTTATTATTTTTTTCATTCTCAAAAAAAAAAAAAAAAAAAAACTTTTTTTATTTTTTTTGGGTTCCAAATTTCTTTTTTATTATTTTTTTCATTCTCAAAAAAAAAAAAAAAAAAAAAACTTTTTTTATTTTTTTTGGGTTCCAAATTTTCGATCCAAAATCTCTGTTATTCCTTCGGATCCCTCAATTGAACCTTAAAATCGAGTCTTTCTGTTTTCGATTCACTCTCTTATCTACGGATTGATCCCAGTTTTACACCTCGCCGTGCCCTAATTTTGACTCTAGGGTTTGGGATTTTTCACAATTACGGGTAAATTTTTTGATTTCATCGTTAGGTTTTGTTCGATCTATAAATCTCAGTTGCTGAAGATCCAAAATTCATCTTGTGAAAAGTTGAGCATTTCTTTGGATTTCTCAAAAAGTTTCATTTTTAATTATTTGTATGAACTCTGTATTTCTTATATTTCGATTTCTCGTAAACCAGTGTTAAACTAGGATCTAGTAGGGTTTTTGGGGCTTTTGAAGATTTGGGGGTTCTATAAGCTTCCTTCATTGTTCACGTTTCGTCGGTTGTTTTTTCAACATTTTTGCAAGTTACACCAGCTCCTGTAGCTCAGGTATAAAATTATGCTTTCTTTAGTTGATGATACTATTTTCATATGTGTTTTCTTATGAAGTTGAACTTTTTAGTCTATAGGAAGGAGTTTATGTGAGGCTTAAATTTTGTGGGATACATAATCGTTCTTGCAATTATGGTTTGAATATGACACATTATCATTGGAATGCTATTTAAGCTAGAGCTCATTAGCCAAGTTACAAAGTATGGAAAAGGATATTTAGAGTCAAGGAATGAAAAATTGTAAACCACAAACCCTTGCATGAATCTGAAAAATTATCCTGTTTTTAATTATGTATTTTAGCTTACGTTGGGCTAAGTAATATTGTTAGTGGGTATTAGGATTAGCTGGTTGATAGAAACGATGATGCAAGTACATTGTGAAATTTGATTTTGTAAAATATTTGTTACTCCAAATTGAATATCAGATCTTGCTGTCTTTTAAGTTAATTCTTTTGCCTATGGTTCTTGGAGTTGGACCAAAGTGCATTCACTTCCCCAATAGGTATGGGGTAGAGGGTGAGGTCACATGTTCAATCCCATTTAGGTATGGTAGTCGTGATATACCTATAAAATAATAGAAAATGTTTCTTCTCTTTTAAAGTATAACTAACTCTGACTTGCAGGGCGAAATGATACACAAACGGCCCCTTGTTGGCGAGGATTCATATGTGGTTGCTTCTAAGAAACCAAGACAACTAGAACATTCTAGTCAGTGTGCTTGTACTATTAACATTGTCCCTTCCAACAATGCTCCGGAGAAGCCTCAAACTTCAGGTAGGATAGTGTTGCTATTTTCATATAACATTGCTTGAGATAATTGGTAAGAAAAGTGATATATCTTGTGTCATCCTACTAGTTGTCTTGCTATAAATAAGATTTTTATTTTTTTTGTTTTTTGCATAGAATGACTTGGCCAAAACATTGACACAGAGATTGGCAATATTGGATGGAATTTCAAATTAGGTTTATGGACATAACTTGGGCTGTTCACCATTTTCCTTCTCACCTTCCAGAAATTTGATTTGACTTATTTAGAATGGAAGCAAACTGCAATCTTTTTTTTTTTTTTTTCCCCATGTACATCTTTTTCAGTCAAACAACAGGGATGTGACTTTGAATGCTTTTTTCAGCTGATTGGTTTAAAAAATTCATTAAAAATCATATAAACTGACCATGAACTTGCTCTGAGCCTGTTACAATGATTTTCATGTCACTTGCATGTTTTTAAATTAGTCACATTAGGACTAGTGCTATCATATCTTTAGATTTCCAATTCAATTTTATACCTGACCTAATTCCCATATGACGATGGTGAAGGCAAGGACAGTTTTATTAAATGTCAAGATGAAGGAAGGCTTGTAAATGACGCAATCACTGAAATCTCAAATGAGACCACGGTATTAGAAACCGGTGCTTCCAGCAGCATTTCCCAATTTTTGTGGGTAAATGGAAGTATCATTGGAGCTGATGTTATGTCAGAGGCAGCAGCTCATTTATCATTGTTTCCAGAAATTTTTGAAGCTGAACACCAACTAAAATCTTTATATCAGTCTGATGAGATCTATTCATCCCTTTTCGATTGTCCTACACGAAAGCTTGTTTCTGTTGGACCAGAGCATCAAGCTTTCGTTCCAGAATGGGGCCTACAGGGTCTTAAGAACTCTTCAGACCATCTGGATAACTCGGATCCTCTGCTTGGCCTTGTACACAAATCAGGTGGAGGCCTCCTGATTGATGATGCTAGTGAGGAGATACTGATGGGTACTCGTGTCATTCCAATGCCTGACCTTGAAGCATCTGCAAATTCTTGCTACAGAAACAGGGGAACCAGAAGTGACTGTAGGTGCCTTGATGAGGGTTCCGTCAGATGTGTGAGACAACATGTAATGGAAGCAAGAGAGAAAATAAGGGAAAATCTTGGGCAGGAAATATTTGAAGAGTTGGGTTTCTGTGAGATGGGAGAAGAGGTTGCAAAGAAATGGACTGAAGAGGAAGAACAAGCCTTCCAAGATGTTGTTCTTTCTAACCCTGCATCATTGGGGAAGAACTTTTGGGACCATCTCTTGGCAGTTTTCCCTTCTCGAACAAAGAATGACATTGTGAGCTATTATTTCAATGTCTTTATGCTTCGGAAACGTGCTGAGCAGAATAGACTTGATCCGCTAAACATTGATAGTGACAATGACGAGTGGCAAAAAAGTGAACTTGGACTGGCAGATGAAGATGAAGACTCTGTGGTAGAGTCTCCACTTGATCAAGATGCCACTGCAAATCATCAGGAAGATCATGTAGAGGATTGCCTTGATGATATTGAGGTTGAGGAGGAGATAGATGCTTGTAACAATGGTGCTAACATCATTATTCATAGGGTTGGAACTGATGAAGATGATGGGGGAGATATAGATGATATTTCAGGAACACATGTTAGTACTTTCTACGGTGACTGTCATGTTGATATTGATTTAGAGCTTTGTGGTAAAATTCACGGCAGTAATGGTGAGGATTATGATATTCAAGATGACTCCTGCACATCATATGAGTGTCAGCGTGACAGGGTTGATAGCTGTGGTACACTTGATGGGGAGACTAATGCAAGAGAGCCCGGTGGAGAAATGAAACACTCAATGATACATCTTGTCGAATGTCAAGATGTTTAATGCATCCCAGGATATTTTTATGAAGCATTCCAGGATATGTTTATGAGCCTTGCGATGGTGAAGCTTGGATAATAACAGACAGGGTGGGGAAATTTTTACCAATTTGCGGTTTGATTGAATTGCTTCATACGAGTAAAGTGGTTTCATGTTCAGAGTCTTGCGTCAAGGATGGCAAGGCCAACTATCAGCTACAGCTGATTTGTTTCCTCCAGTTCTCTTGGTCCTCTTACGAGTGTAAGTAATCTTTGGGGCATCGATCATTCCAGGCCTTTCAGATGGCAGATGATATTAACAAGATTTGCATGGTTGTAGATTATCTGCCTTTTAAGGACGCTGGTTAACATAGTTTTCCTTGTGAGATCTTTTACACATTGGAAGATGTGAAGCATATAAAGTATTTTCTCAAAAGGTAGTTGGTCTCCATGAGTGTGTCAAAGTAAGACTCATGGAATTTTGCCTTTTGAGTTTGTGGGTTGCTAAACCCTTGTCTGCAAAACACAAATCGTGTTTCCCCTTTTCAGGATCAGCTTGGGATGGGCATATCTAGTTTTGAAGATTCCATTTCAGAAGACGAAGGCTTTCAACCAACATCCCCTCCACCCGCCCAAAAAAAAAAAAAAAGGATTCCTGTCGAATTGAGGTGTAGTTTGCTATGGAAACTTTTACTATTAATGTTTTTATTATTATTATTATTATTATTATTTATTTGTTAGTAATTGTGCCTCTTCGTATTTGCCTTTTGTATTTATGTTTGTTTGAGGCGTTGAGCGGTGTTAAACCAAAGTGGATGTGGGCTCAGACCTTAATTCTTTGCCTAATAAATATGAGCTATTTAATCAGATGATATGCTAGCGCCTAGTGCTCTTAGTATTCTGAATAATTCCATTAATAAAAGTAGCAGCACTATCGGATCTTGCTTCATTGGTTTTCATATTGACAATTTTTTAATTTATTTTATGAACTAAAAAAATGGGTAGTAGGCTACCTGAATTAGTGTCTTCCACCAATGGTGGCAAGTTGAGAGCTAAAATGTATAATGTATGCTGAAAAGTTGTACTATGTAACATCCCCATGACCAAAGATTTAATTATGAACCTAAACATTTGCATTAACCCGTGCGAAAGTTCTTATCTATTTTAGCATAGGTATCTATTTTTTCTAATTTACATACTAATTTTTTAAAATATCTTACATCAAATTATTTATTCTACATAACATTTTATTAAAATATCAAAATTTCTAATTGTTTTTCTTTCTTTATACACAACCACCATCTACTCTATTTACTCTGTTTTTATTCTCGAGATAAGTAAAGAAAGAATATAAAACTTAATAATAGTGCCAATATAAATTTACATAGTTATTATAAAAATCATGTATTTTTACACAACTCTGTATGACTCGATATGGGTGAATTTAAGGCTTTGTTGGCTAATCTGCGGTCACTTTTCTTTTATATAGAGCACTGGAACGTGTGCTCTAAATGGCTGGTCTTGAACTTGGCAGAACGCACATTGGTAGGCCGGGGTGTAGCTTCCGACCCAACCCTCTAGGCTAGCCCAATAGGACATGGTCTTGTTGGGCCTGGCCCTTTCTAGGCCCTAGGCTTGTGGAATTTACACCTTCCATTTGGTCAGTATTTTAAGGCAAAGGTTCCTCTGCCTAGCTGCCATCACTAAAGATTATTTAGGGGAGAGAGAAAGAGAGAGACAAGGGGTGGTAAACCCAATAAAATGTGGGAAAATTATCAGATGTTCTAAAGGTATTGATTTAGAAAATATTATTTTTTTTTAACAGTTTTTTATATTTCTCATAAAAGTTTTATTATAATTTTTCAAAAATAATTAATTAACAAATGCCCTAAATATACACATTAATTGGACTCATAAAATATAGAAATTTTCATGTTCCATGGCATAAATGGAAAAAGAACTGTACAACTTAAGTGAAATGGTTTGTCATATTTGTATGTGTAGTCACTACACAATCACCTTCAGTTAAAATGCCATCTTTTGTGCATTATGCCTGTTTAGATGGTTACCAATCTTTTGTCTCTTCAACCTGACAATCAATAAACATTCTTCCCACTTAGCACGGTAGCCACACCAATATTTTATAATCAATGCATATAGATTAAATACACAAAAAGGAAGTCCAAAACTTGCATTTCCCAAAATACAGTTCTATTCTACTGTTCAAATATTTGAAACAAAAAAATTGAGATACGAAAATAGGTTATTCTTAGAAGAATCAATGACAATATTTCTGCTTTATTTTGACTAATAAAGTGGAAGCAAGCTGCAATGCAAAGGAAAGAATATTACTAAACTGTCAAAAAAAAGGGAGGACAAATTCTATGGACTATCAAGGTTCCAAAAGAGAATTAATGAACAACTATGTAGATTTATCAGAAACAAAAAGAGATATAAAGGTTGTACAAAAAGTTCCAATCTAAGCTATAAGCAACAAAGCATAGGAAAGCTTCACCTATACATGGGTCATACCAAATCAGCAACGATAACTAGAAAGTTAATTGTGGCCATGGATGGGAATATCTTTTCTCAGTTAGGAATTAGACCCCCCATTAGCTCATGCTTCTGATCATTTTCAACCCACGATGGCTTAAACCCAACACCAACATTAGTATCTTCCTCAAGAATAATTGGGAGATCAATACCAACTATATTAAGGATATCAGAAATCTCTTCCTTTATTACTACGGTCTCTTCAGATATGACGTCAGAATTTTTGATTAAATGAGCTCTCTTGTGACCACCCAAAGCTTGACCTGATGCAAAAACCTTAAAGCAGATATGGCACTTGTGCTCTTTTCTCTCCTTGAGCTCATAACTTGTCAGAGACACTCTACTTATCTTCTGCTCCTCAGAGTTCTCCCTACATTCAAGATTAACAACCTCGAAATTAGCCTCAGTTTCAGGAACAATATTACTCTGGCTGCTCGTTTTGCAGTTCCAAATTTCCAATACAGGGCAATTTTCAGTTCTGTGTATTGACTGGTGGCCTCCAAGTGCCTGGTATGAGTGGAAATTCTTGTTGCAGGTCTTGCACTTGTATTCACTATTCTCCCAAGAATGATTTGATTTACTTAGGATTGCAGAATCATCAGAAGTACATATCTTCTTGCAAGACTTTTCCCTCAGGTGAGAACCACAAGCAGCAAGCTTGGCTTTCTTGTTCAAACCAAAATTCATGGATCCTGAATTGGCTGAATCCAAACCATAGTCTTCTGTAAAACCCTCTTCTAATTCTACTTCAGTGGGCTTGTTTTTCATCTCATTACGGATATCCTTCTCTGTCTTATCATTGTATGATGCTAATCCAAACACATCCTCCATTTTAGGCATTTTACATTCACCATCCCTATAAAACTTTTCAAGTGGAACTTCCAGTTCAATCTTTTCATCATCACTTCCAAACCCAAAATCATTTTCAGTGGAGACAATCTTAGAATCTGAAACATAAGAACCAAACTCCTCCACCCTTGGTTTCTTCATCTTTAAAGACTCATTGAATTCACAAGCAAAAATTCCACCCCCATTATCATTGACAGTTCGCTTATTTTGTTCCAATGATTTAACCTCGTAAGTGACAGAATCATTATCTGAGAACTCAGTGACCAAATTAAATCCACCCCAATTGCCTATACCCCTTGACAGCATCATCAAGCAGATAGCTACCTCTTCTACTTCTTGCTCAATATCAGTATAGGATACGGATTCATTCAAACTAGAAACAAAAGAATTAGGAGTAGTCTTGTACCTCATTCTGTTTGATCTCTTTCTCCGCACCAATCCCTGGATCTCACTGTTGGATTGATTCTCCATTTCTGTCTTACGGCTTGAACTAGTCCATGATTCATCACAGACCATAACTTTTTCAGAATGACTTTTCCTGTGCCTGTGGGTAGTGAGAGCTTTCAATGACCCAAACCCTTTGCCACATTCTTCACAGTAAATTCCACTTCTCTCTCTCCCAGAGTGATGCCTCATATGACCAAACAGAGCTCTTAAAGACTCGAACCCTTTGGCACACACTTTACAGACAATTTCTTGCCCTGAAGTATTATGGTTAGAGCCTGAAAACTTCGAAGACATCTTGGGTTTTTCTCTTAGGCCATACCTAGTATGCCTACCAATACCATTTTCAAAATCCATGTTGCTCTTGCTCACCTTTTTCTGTCCTTTGGTTGGATTGTGGTTCTTATGGCTATGACCTCTCATGTGACCTCCCAAGACTCTTCCATTCATAAAACTCTTGTTGCAGAGCTTGCACACATGCCTCTGTTCTTGGTCTTGGCCCATGATATTATCAACCAAGCCAATGTAACTGGACAAAGAAACCCAAACAAAAGCTAAAAACTTTTCCAAGAAAACTCACATTCTAAAAAAAAAAACAAAAGAAAGTTCAACAAACAAAGGATTACGCAACATCTAGATGAGAAAAGACCAAGGTTAACAAGAAGATCATGAGGGTTCTTGTTTTTTTGATGTGTTTGGGAGATATACCTTCAAGGTCCTTATGGGAAAAGAACAAAGATCTGAGCCTCCTGAAAAATCTTTCCTTTTGAAGTCTCTCTCTCTTGGGAGCAAGAAATATGTAGACAAAGTGTCGAAATGAAAAGGGATCCTTGGTTGTTTGGCAGTAATGGGTGCGAATTTGGACAAAGAAAAGTATAAAAGAGAGAGTAGAGAGGATCTCTTTTCCTCTCTAAAACTTTGTTCTCTCTATTTAGAAGGATAAATCTTGCATGGAAAGCAAACTAGCAAAGCAACAATCTTCGGTGGTGTTCCGATACTACACGCTCATCCTGACTCGGGCATTTCAGCAATTATCAGAAAAAAAAAAAAATGTTGATTTACTGCTGTTGGTGATTGTTCATTTTTTGCTACATATTGGTGAGCTGTGGTTAACATGTTATTCTCATGTGCAAAATGCATCTCACTTATGGTTGCTCTGCCACTTCGTTTATTATTGAAGGATTTTGCTATGTGTGGTAAGGAAACACAATTATTTTCATTTTTGGAAAAACTTTTTCCAAGACAACTTTTTCAATTTTCGAAAAAATATTTTCAAAAATAAATAGTTTAATGTGTGTAAAGACGCACATTAACTGGACCTTTTATTAAATGTGGAGACAATTTTTAGCGTTAAGAACACAACATTTTGTCCTTAGGAACTAGCAAGGCAATTGGGTGGGATGGGTTCAAATTTTGGATACCTCATTCCCACCCTATCCTCTTTTTGGGGTGGGAAAAACTCGCGTTAGACAAGAATGGAACAAGTTCGGTTTGGGTTAGGTTTAATAACCTTAAAAATTATGTTTTATATTTTTCT
The DNA here is from genome assembly GCF_002906115.3 of Quercus suber. Classification (NCBI taxonomy): domain Eukaryota; kingdom Viridiplantae; phylum Streptophyta; class Magnoliopsida; order Fagales; family Fagaceae; genus Quercus; species Quercus suber. The sequence continues at coordinate 735,494 of NW_027069792.1, read as the reverse complement.
AGAAAATAATATATTTTATTTGATTTATATATATTAAATCATGCATTATATAGACATAATACAGTTATATCCTATCATTTTTAAGTCTTGCAAGGAACTAATTCCCAATATATATTCTTCCTTCTATAACGCCAACATATTTGTTTACCAAGTTCATTGGATTTAAAAAAAAAGAAAAAAAAAAAAGAAACAACTTCATCATAAGTTATATATATAATATTTACAATCAGAAAAATAGGAAACACTAATGTGGCGTTTGGTACAATGTAATGTTTTAAGATTCCTAAGAATGTTTAAAGATTCCCATGTTTGTTACCAAATCACGTTAGAGAATTAGATGCCAGGGGAATCTGGATTCCTCCCTTAAACCCTTCTTAGTAGGAATGTGGATTCCCTTTAAAAAAGGTGAAAATTCATATTCCTAAGCATAAAGGAAATTGTATTTTTTATAAATTGACAATTTTAACCTTTTTTCCCTATCATTTAAGCAATTAAGATAAAATATAAAATAAATAATCAATATCTTTTCCTTTGTCTTTATCTTTTCCTGCCAAAATAACATAAATAGGAGAGACAACTCTGTTGATATATTTTTTAACAAAATTTTATTTAGGTTTTACGTGTGAAAAGAAAAAAAAGTTTGAAGGGGACTCTCCATTTTTGCCAGGTATTCACTTTTGCTGTTGTGTGTGTGTTGCTGAACAAATTATTAATGGATTTATTTTCATAAAAAATAAATAATTTTAATGAATTTGTCATAATTAATAGTTTATATTTGGTTTTTCATTATTTATTTAGAGGAAGATTTTTTTTTTTTAAATGACTTGATAGTTTATATTCAAATCTAAGGATAGAATGGGAAAAATAAATTATTCATTTAAGATTCTTTAGAATAAACCAAACATTATCATCTCACATTCCTAAGAATTTTAAGAGATTTCCAATGAAACCAAACATAGGAATAATGACATTCTTAGGACTGTAATTCCTAGGAATCACATTCCTAAGAATCTGGATGCCAGGAGTAATGTGAATTCCCCCCACCTAAACATTTTTGTTAGAAATGTACTAGTTGAGCAATGAGGCTCATGGCCCATCATAATAGTATAATATTATCGAAACAACAATTAAACCAAATTGTGATTCATAGAAAATTATGACACTAAATCAAAAAAAAAAAAGTTTAATCCTATTATTTAAAATTTACAAATTGGTAAATTTGAGAGTATTTCTAAACAGGAGAAACCGCTTAAATAATAGTATAAATAATACTATTAAACGTGTTTACCAAAGATACAATTGGAGATTATAATAATTAAAAAAAAAAAAAAAAAAAAGAAGAAGATACATTTGGAAAAACATTTTTTGTGTTTCGCTTTTTTTTTTTTTTTTTGGATTTGAAATTAACACTCCGTTTGTTTTGATGTAAAATATTTGCAAGAAAATATTTTTATTTTACAGTGTTTGGTAGTGTACATGAAAATACCATGTAAAATATTTTCCAGTATTTGGCACAACGTAAGATGAAAAAAAAAGAAAAACTACTAAAAAATTAAAACAATTTTTTTTATTAACTTCCAAAAAATACATATAGACAGACGAGAATGTTCTTTACTTAATTTTAAACAAACTTTCTGCCTGAATCTATAAAAGTTTTTGCTCACTTTACAACAAACAAATTCCTTTACTTTCTATAGTGAAGCTGACGTTAATTTCTTATTCAAAAAGCCGGGCAAGTAGCAATATGGGATTAGATTGTCTTCATAAAGCTGGGCAAGTGCTTTGCTGTGTAACACAAGAATAAGTATACATTCATCCATCATCCCACATACAATAAGATGCTGAAAAATCCCACAATATGTTTTATTTTCTACACCGAGCTGAAATGATAATCAGCAGTTGGAACAAATAAATCACTAACTGAAAATAAATCACTTAACTGTTGCTCAAAAATAATACAACAATATGAACTACATCTGGTTTGTAAGAATTTCTTTAATATCTTCTCACTTGACACACCCATCTGCTACAAGAATTGAAGTAACTTCCTGCAGCCAGAATCAAGCATCACTAGTGTTACTATAAACATTAAATTGGAGTACCAAAATTAAAGCTTTGATATTACTGACTGCAAATAATGTTATGCAGCATATACCAGCAACGCTGACAATTTAGATGAACGGTAAGATGAAGGTGATAATATGCAGTAATCAGTAGGCATCTACACTGAAACCAGTGTCACGTGGCATGCATGCTAACAATTAATGATGTATAGAAGCATTGAGCACATCATGCTCTTTCATACGCTGATGCATTCCTGCACCAATGCCACCACAAAGACATACATAGAACAAAAAGAATAGGTGAGCAACAGTAGGGCCACAAGCAAAGAATTATGGTATGACTGTTACAAGAAATAGCCTAGATTTTGACTGGTCCAAACAGCAGAAAGAAAATTCATGTAGTTGACGCAAATTGCTGGTATTTAAGGCTTTCCCTAGCTAATTTTTTTGTGAGGAGGGGTGGAATCTGAAAATTTTCCATAAATCTTACTAAGCTAATAACAAACTAAAGATTGTTGGAAACAATACCTATCTCCATAACAGAACATTAGCTTAACAATTATTGTTGTCACATTTANTCACACAAATATCATAATGCCACACATAAATAAAACCCCAAAAACAAAACCCAGATCTGAAAATCATAAATCCTAACTCATATCAAACAACCAATGTCAAAATCATCAAAGAAATAAATAAATCTCACACAACCAAATCAACACCAAAAAACTCATATGAAAAATGAGAAGAAATCAAACATGTGTAAAAATTATGATTCATCAAAAATAAAACCTGAAACTTTGAGGTGTTTTTCCAGCAAGGAGTAGAAATCGAAACTAAGAAAAACCAGAGAAAGGATAGAGATGAAGAAAAATGAAAAGAAAAGGAGAAATCTAATCTAAAAAGACAGAAAAGAACCTGGGTTTCGCCGGTGATGAGAAGCTCCGGCGGAAGGTGGAGCTTGCTGATGGTGCCTCAAACCTTGGAGCCGGTGATGGGTGGGAGAGAGGGACCGGAGGTGGCTGGGTTTTTGGAGAGAAATCTGAGAGGGAGAGTTAAGCGTGAAAGCGATGTCGCGGAAGCATAAAGAGAAGCACACACGATGCTCTCTTGATGAAACAGAAACTAAACTGTTCAGAAACTAAACTGTTAGTTCCTGGGTAGTAAACTCAATTCATGAGGGGTTCCTTAATTCACAAGGTGATAGGTCTGGAATCTACCAGAGAACACAAAAGATACAAGTCTGAATTTTTATTGATAATAAACTATGAAAAACGTTTACAGACCTAAGGGCCTATTTAAGGGCTCCTTAAAACTTGACTGACAAGAAAATATAATCTAAAATAACTCCTAATTGATACCTAATCATAACAAGAACCAAATTTGACCTAAAAAGCATTAAATGCACTTAAAAACAAGGAAATAAATCATCTAAACCAAAATAACGTTTTTTTACATAAAAATACCAAAAATAATAAATTACAATAATTAAATAGTAAATTGTGTCCTACATCGGACCCCTCCACTTGAAACAAACTCGTCCTCGAGTTCATCTTTAAATCTGGAATCTACCATGCCAAGAGAACAAATATGTTGAATACTTCATCTTCTTTGTCTTCTTGCCAAACTTGAAAGTCATTAATTGGGCAACTTGAACTTCTTCTCCCTTGATCTTCATGTAATTGACAATATTCACCAAATAAGAGTCAATGATCAAATCAAATCTTTCCACCCCAATAAAATCAATAAACTTTGTTTCGGTGTCTTCCAATAAAATAATAGGAGTTTGAATGTTGCAATCATCTAACTTGATTTCATCGAGATCGTTGACAACTTCCTCTATAATTTCTTCTTTAATGGTCTCTACTATCTCAACCTCAAGATCTTTCTCTATAATGGGGTCCTCATTAATCTCCTCCACAATCTTGATTTTAGGTTCTTCTTCTATAACAAGGTCTTCATTAATTTCCTCAGAAATATCTATATTTTCTTCTTTGACTTCTCCATATTCTTCAAGAACAATATTTTCTTTAACATATAATTCTTCCTTTAATAGTGGAATATTTGGCTCTTCAAAATAATTCAAGTATGAACTTCTTGGCCAATAATAATCTTGTATTGTATACGACAAGATTTCTTCACAATCCAAAGGATAAAATTTGATAGCAAGCATCTTTTTCATCCTTGGCCATGATCGAATTTTGTCTTTACCTTGTCGGATTCTATCAATTGTACTCGTTCCCACCAACATAAGGCATACTTACTAAGTTTATACAAAGCAAGTCCAACTTTTCTCTCATAACAAATATTCTCATAGTCAAATAAATCCTCTAGATCAAGTAACCAATCAAGGAAATCTTCTTTTAAAAAATAACCATTAAAACTTGCAATTCTCTTATAAGGTCTATATGAAATTTGCTTACTAATAGGTTGCCCGTGAGTTATGTCTCCGCTGCAGTTATCCCTATTGTTTCCATTCTTCAACGGCACCATCCTAGCATAGATATTTGTGAGTGCTTGTTGTACGTCACGTAATACTCGCTAAGTTATTCGTCGTTGTTGTGGTGGTGGTTACCGTCTCGTCGGTTAGCAATCAGACCAGGGTAAGTCAAGGCTCTGATACCAACTGATGTCTCGGAAGCCTAAAAGAAGCACACACGATGCTCTCTTGATGAAACAGAAACTAAACTGTTAGTTCCTGGGTAGTAAACCTCGAATCCACGAGGGGTTCCTTGAATCCACAAGGTGATAGGTCTGGAATCCACCAGAGAACACAAAAGACACAAGTCTGAATTTTTATTGATAATAAACTATGAAAAACGTTTACAGACCTAAGGGCCTATTTAATGGCTCCTTAAAACTTGACTGACAAGAAAATATAATCTAAAATAACTCCTAATTGATACCTAACCATAACAAGAACCAAATTTGATTTAAAAAGCATTAAATGCACCTAAAAAACAAGGAAATAAATCATCTAAACTAAAAATAATGTTTTTTTACATAAAAATACCAAAAATAATAAATTACAATAATTAAATAGTAAATTGTGTCCTACATCAGAAAGTGACCGTGGGAGGAAGGGAGTGATAAGTGTCGGGTTGTGAGGGAGGGAAAAAAATGTAAAATGTTTTGAGCGTAAAATATTTTACATAAATTTACTTAGGTTGATAGTTGTCGAAAATATTTTATTTTTGGCTAAATATTTTATTATAAAATAAATATTTTAAAATTGATAAATATATTTTTTAAAAATATTTTATATCAAAGTAAAAGTGCGTAATTTTTTTTGAATATAGATATAATAATCTGAAGGAGGATTAAAAAAACAAACCTTAAACTTAAGTCCTATTTAGAATTAGGATCCAAAGTAGTTTATGAAATTATACCCAAAAAAAAAAAGAGCATAAAAAAAATTCCACAATATTTTTACAAAATTCTTCTCTAAGTTGTGGTAGGACCTGCATGATCTTATTTTATATTATCATTATTACTTATGGTGGATTTCTGAAAGGAATACAAGTTTTACTATATAAAAATTTTAAATTAATGTGACAATTAATGTAATTGGTGGCTTCAACTATCTTAGAACTGAATATAATTACCTCTTTATGATTTGTAACATGCCTCTTTATGATTGGTGACATTCAGTTTGTAAGAAGTAAAATAGTTGTACTTGCAACACTGTTCTTTGTGATATATATTTTTTTTAATACTTTTGATAACTATATATATATATATATATTTTTTTTTGAGAAATTTTTAATAACTACTTAAGTAGTCAAAATGTTACCACTGTACACCATTGATGTCATGGTTACTCCACAAGTATAAGTGTTTATGGGGTATTGGGGCAAGAGCTAATTTCTAAGAAAGAGTTCTATACACATATATACTTAAATTATGTTATACTAGAATTTCTATCTTGTTTTAAAAAAAAAAATAGTCAAAATGTTATGAGATATTATTGGGTGCAGCAAAAAAAAAAAAAAAAAAAATTGTGAGTCAAGAAGCTTAGAGAACTCTGCTATAATATACTCTTAGAGTAGTATTTTTATTTTGTTAAAAAAAAAAAAAAGTCAAAATATTGTGATATATTATTGAAAAAATAAAAAAACACACTTGTGAGTCAAGAAACTTTCTCCGAGGTTTCATAGAACTCTACTATATCCATAATATACTTGTTTGTCAAGCAAAGACTTGACGGCACAAACCAAAACCAGAGAAAAGACCCCTCATCAAAATCAAAGAAAAACCATGAATCCCTTGAAACAAATCTCCCTCAACAACATCAAATCCCTGAGCCTTGTCGAACCCCTCAAACTCATCAACCCCTCCAAACCGAAAGCATCAATAACTCAACAAGTCCGCAACTTGGGCACTAGCCGCCGCGACCCTCACAAGATCAAGCCCCACGCAACTTGCTGGGCATCCACTTCGTCCCTCAAAAACGAGCCTACGTAGTGGAACGCTTCGGTAAGTTCATACAGATTCTTCAGCCAGGACTCAACTTCTTGATCCCTCTCATTGACAAAATTGCCTATGCTCATTCTCTCAAAGAGCAAGCCATTCCCATCTCTGACCAGACCGCCACCACCGTGGATAATGTCCCCATCGTCATTGACGGCATGCTTTACATCAAGATCATCGACCCTTTGCGAGCCTCATATGAGATAGAAAATCCTATATTTGCCGTGACACAGCTCGCACAGACCACCATGCGCAGCGAGCTCGGGAAGATCACGCTTGATAAGACCTTTGAAGAGCGTGACAGGTTGAATAAGAACATATTGGGGGCTATTAACAACCATCCTTTGAAAACTCACTGGGGCTTGGAGTGTCTTCGTTACGAGATCAAAGATGTTACCCCTCCTAATGGGGTTAAGGTGGCCATGCAGTTGCAAGCTGAGGCTGAGCGCAGAAAGCGCGCACAGATTCTGGAAGCTGAGGGGTATTACTACTCTAGACTCTCATATATTACTAATAAGATCTTTCTATCTAGAAAATTTTGTGATTCTTTGAAAATAAATTTTTGCTCATTTATTAAAAAGATGAAAAAAAAATTTCATTTAAAGACTTTATTTTTTCAGAAAATTTGGTGTCTTTATGAGTGTCAGAAAATTGTGAATTTAATTATTTAATCAATATTGTAACAGGTTAAGGGAGTCGAGTACGAATGTGGCACATGGGAAGAGGAGTGCGGTGATACTGGAGTCAGAAGGGGCAAAGATAAACCGGGTTAACAGGGCAAGGGGAGAAGCGGAGGCAATACTTGCAGCCGCCAATGCGACAGCAAAGGGGATTCTTGAGGTGTCGAAGGCAATTATGGGGAAGTGTGGGGTTGAGGCGTCGAGCTTGAGAATTGCAGAGCAGTATATCGAGGCGTACAGCCAGATTGCCAAGGAAAGTACCACCACCTTGGTTCCAAGCAAGGTTGGGGATCCGGCAGCCATGGTGGCTCAGGCTCTCACTATTTACAAGAGTTTGAATGGGAGCACTGGTTCTAAAATAATGACTGCAGCTCAGTAAAGATATGAGAATGCAGAGGTCTGTCGACTGTAATTGGCGCAGGGGACATGATTTAGTACTAGTAGAATTATCTAGGATTCTAATATATATATATATATATATACTCTCCATCTTCTCTAGGAAATCTCATTCAGAATGATGCTGCAGATCAGGAACTAATGCTTTTTATCGGATTTGTTTGATCTCATTTATCAACTTTACTCTCCAATATTATATGCTCATATTACTGTCCTATAAAAGGAAACATGCCATTTCATTATGAGAGATTGCATTAATTAAGTTTGATTAGTTCACTACCTAGTATCTGATACAAGCTCTGAGAGAAGCTTTTGGAAAGGTACGTGATTCTGGACATCTATTGTTCGCGGGCAGAAGTAAATTAGAGTAATAAGCCATGCCAGACAAATTGCAAACATGGATCATGCAATGGCTTAAAAGAAACATTTCATTTGCAAATTCAGTTAATTCTTTCTTATAAACGACCAGTTATTATGATTATCATGATTCTTTGATGCATATATCTCCAAAGTGAAACCTACTAGTAATTATTAATTGGACTTCCTTGGAAGCTGAGTGCACATACAACTTGAAGCTTATAGAATGGCTGAGTAATCAGTAAGTTCTGATTATGTTTGAAGGATATAACAGTGTCCTGTAAACATCTTTTACCTGGATGGCTTTAAAAATGACGTTGTCTGCCTGTATAACTAATCAGTAAGATTCTAAGTAGTTAGCATGCATATACGCACATCTGTATATTGCTTTAGTGGAGAGCTTTCATCATCTGAATCTTATCTGTTTCATCCATCATTAACAGTACCAACTCATGTAGCATAAGTCAGATTATGTTCACTGCATTATCCTGAGTTCTGACTAATAACTACAAACATCTATTGGTTTTAAACTTTTAATAGTAAGGCGCACCCACCAAACGTCTAGCGATGCATCATTTTTGTTTAAAGAAAAAACTTAGAGACAAATAGACTGGAAACTAGATCTATCACGAAACCAATGAGAAATCATGATAATTGAGTCAACAATGCTTGCATATCATATAAATGGTAATGTCTTCTAGTTCATCATTTTATCTGTCTGTAGACTATGCACGCATGCATGGTAGTGGTAGAAGTGAGTGAAGAAAGAAAAAATAAATGTGGACATGCAATTAACTGCGACAGCAAGCTTTTATCCTCTAGGCAATGCAGGTTTTTACCAGCACAAACCTAAGAACAAATATCTACATTTGTGAATTTGTATGTGCTTCCTAACAACTAATAGCTGAATTAAACTGTCTCACCTAAAAGATTTCTTCTTTAGACTGCTTAACATACACATGAACTTACTAAGCTAATTCTCCATGTTGATAAGAAGTAACCAAACCTAGATTTACTGAGACTTATCATTCGGAATAAAAAAAAAAAAAAAAAAAAAAAGTCAAACCTCACACGAACAGATCCGGGATTTTCTCCAGTATCTTTGTACTCAATATTTGTCATGGCCTCAATGTCATCCTCTTCCTGATATTCAGGCCTCACACATCGAACAGGCACTGTGACAGAGTACACAGTACCCAGGTCTGCATCCGTGGAGACACTGAAGTGGACATTATTATGTGAGTCTATCTCCACAAAATCAGATAGGGCTCCCACAATATTGCTGGCAGTCTTCCTTTTTGCCTTATCGCTAACAGCGCATCGACCTGAGAAGAGGATCATCTTCAAGCGTTGCTTGGCTATTCTTGCATTAGAGTTCCTTCTTGTTGTTGCTGAAGGGAAAAGTATCTTCCATGCTAGGTTTAAAAGTTCAATAAAACTCATAAGGATCAATGGCACTCATTTTTAGACTTCTAGAACCAATGACCCTCACTTGAAACCTGAGGGACTAAAAGCGCTCACTTACTAAACTTCAAGAATCAACCTTATATTTTGATCAAATGGCATTGCTTGCAATAGCAAGTAGTATTAGTGACAGCATCTCAATGTTGCTTGTGTTGGCGGTGGTGATGAATCAACCACCTTAATGTGTTAACAGTAAACTATCATGAAAACATTGATAAGGACATCAACGACCTTAAGTAAAGATGGGAAGGGTATAAGATGCGAGAACAGATCATAAAAAAAGTTCAATATCCAAACCCTCCTTTCTATGAGTCTTGACTCACATTCTTCCCATGAACCAATTTTCAGGATAAACAATCTGATTTCATAAATTGGCATTAACCAAACATTCAGTGAACTAATATGTAATCAGAAGACCCATATGTGAGTATCAAGGGAATAAAATTTAAGTAATCTCAAAGAAGCTAGCCATGTTGGTTTCTAACAAGAAGTTTTTGAAAACTAAATATAATTTTAAAAGAAAATAATAAAATAAAATCTGCCTACTCTATTTCAACCCGAAATTATATAAATACTTACTTATAGCCCCAATGACATCAACCAAACATTAAAAAACAAACAAAACACTTTTTGCGAACCCGGTATATTTCACTGACTTGTTCCTTTTATACTTAGATTTTTCACACGCAAGAAGCAAACTCTGAGGTAAAACAAGAAGTAAAGATTTTACAGCTGAATGAACACATCACATGTGGAGGAAATGAATAAAACCTTGGATGGTGGAAGGGAGGCTTGATAGGAGACGAGCCCAATATTGCAAAGACCCTCAGCGCCCCAGCAACTGCCATTTCGGTTTTATTCCTTTGATTTTGAGTTTTCTCAAATGCTAGAGCTGAGCCTGAAATTATGCTACCATAATGTTGATGAAGAGGGAATAGAAAGAAGGTCAAGGGTATCTGTATCATGGTGAATTTGAAATTGGACTGAGGGTACTCTGGACTTAAGGAAATTTGTGGCAACAACTAGACCTGATCCATGGTTTTACTCTTATAGATTGTAAAATAAAATTCAGCAGCATAGTTCGTTATTGAGGCGACAACTCCGACTTTACAACTTTCGTACTCAGCGCAACATAAAACTATGTAGAGCAATTTGCTCCGGAATTCATATACAGGAAGTGTCATTAGGTGAAGGTGTCAACAATTACATTATGAAGAATCTCCTATAAACAATTTGGAGTGCATGCAATTAATACTATATGATATGGAGCATAAAACAATTGAAGAGCAAAAACCAAGTTTTAGTTCCAAACTTTTTGGGTCAATATGAATTTTCAACAAGCTAATAAGGATGAGTCACATATACTCAGGAGGGACATCCTCAAGAAAGTCCCTTAATAAGGATCAGTCAAGTACGCCTTTAATTCTCATTAGTTGTGCACAAGCCAAAATGGTAATTAAATAAGATAATTTATTCTCATATTCCATCATATGCTGAATATCAATTCAGAGAAAATGTAACACTTCACAGCTCATGTATTCATTTTCCAAGCGAAACCTTGCAATTGTTTTGAGCATGATGGCCAAATACAAAAGCTATGTAAAATGGAATGGACAGAAGAATCGAATGGGGTAGGTGTATTTGAAGGAGAACCATTTGTGGCTGGAGTGGGCGAGGTTTCAACATACACAGCAGCTCTTATTCCATGATAGGCATAGCAGTAGCCTCCACTGGATAGGAAGTAATATGGCCTTGCCTCTGTGAGTTGTAACACATCCCGACCAACCCTTGTAATGTTGTTAATGAAGCCTCGCTCATTTGCACTTCTCATAACTTATCTTCTTCACCTCCAGAACACTATATATATAGTAGTACTTGTCAAATACGAAATCTTGTAATGAAACATAGTTCAGAAATAAACCCGAAGTCAGGTTGACAGCTAAATAGAATTTACTCTATCAGTAAAATCTAATAATTATATCGGATTGAAAAATATATATATATATATATATATATCTGTAATGCATTCTTTGCAGTTGGTAATGCTTCAACATTACCGGGAATTCAAAAACTAGAGTGATGAGTGAATAACTCCAACCCACAGATTTAGTGCAAATCAATTTTCTCTTTTATGGGAAACTGCATAAGATAGTCTGCCATTCCTATCTCAGCCACCATGACAAGAACAGCTTAGGTCCGCTGAAGAGGCTCTTTTACAAGTGTTTTATATTGACTTTGTTCTAAAACTACCAAATATGGAGTGGAAAATGTTTGTTTGGTACATACAACATTTATAACTTCACAAGTTATATCCATATACGGAGTATTTTTTTTTTTTTTTTTTGATATCCACATTTAAAATTTGAAATAAGTGATGCATACAGGCTAACAAATCAATGTCCATAGAACCCATCAAAATACGCTCTAAAAGTCCCAAATAGACCGTTGTTTTTTTGGGGGAGGGGGGCTTAGACTCTTAAGCACAAGTTGTAGCATTTTTAGGTGGATTATATATATATATATATATATATTATTTTTAATTTGATAGTTAGGGGTGGAGGGATTTGAACTGCTAGATATCTCTGTTAAAAATACTAAGAGAAGCTAATTGAGCTACATAGCTCTTGACATATCTCCACATATTCAAAGTTTTACATACAACCACCAGTGAAAAAACATTATTGACTTGCCAAATTAGTCATATGATTCATTAAATAATAAATATACGTAGTCTTATAAATCGCCACGTAATAAATTATAAGGGTATGTAATTTTAGTTACGTGACTCATTAAATAACAAATATGAATAATCTTATAAATCGCCACATAATGGATTGAAGGAAATTCTTCTAAACTAGTTTGGAGCAAAACTTTATTCATACCGAGATTCAAATAGAAACAACGGCCCACACCAACAGGAAAAAAAAAAAAAAAAATCATAATCACAAAGTAAGAAAATTAGCTAGAGAAGGAAGCATGAATGGTGGAGAGAGTTCAAACCCTTCAGGGATGAAAAGATTATGTAAGAAAACTTGGAAAGCACAAGTCCCAAATAAGGTTATGGAGAGTGTGTCAAAATATTATTCCAACGTAGATGAACCTTTTTCACCAGGTGCGGAGCTATATGTTAGGGTGGGGGGGCAAAATTTAGGAAAATTTCTTTTTACTATATAGAAATATTTGATATTTTAATAATTAGCCCCCAAAAATGGGACTTGGCACCCCAAATATTTGTTTCAGCCTAATAATGTTTTTTAACAAATTGTCCAATTTGTCTAGTAGTTATAGAGAACATATTGTTTCTCAAATTCATTTTTTATGGTAAAATATGTTCTCGTATCTCTTAAAGTTTTGGATCATTCATGTATTTGAACACTTCTTTAATTCAATTGAAATTTTTTTACTCACAATGGTAGGCAATTTAGTAACTTCTATTGTAAATAAAAATTGTAAGGATATTTTCTATGGAAGATGGTGAAAGATTAATTTAATTCTATGAAACATTTAATTTTAAGGATTTTATTATGAAAGATACTAATTTTTGTGTATGTGTATAGATGCATATGTTTGTGTATGTGCATGAAAGTTTGTATAGACTAATAAATTAGTAACACAAATCGCCCCTCAAACAAAAATTTCTGGCTTCGCCCCTGTTTTTCACAGTAAAGTCATCGAGGATCACACATGTGGCTCTGGGCCCGAAACTGTTATGCATGTATTGTGTGAATGCAAAAAGGTATGGAGCTGTAGCAAGCTGTGTCATGTGATTGAAGGGCAAGGAGAGTTTATAGACATCCTTAAGAAAATTGTGATGAATCCCAGTATTGATTCCAACTCGATTGATGATTGCCTGGAGTGTATGGAAAAATAGAAATGAGGTGCGACATGGGAATGGGGGAAGGAAACAAACACCTGCAGAGATGTGTATGAAAGCAATAAGTCTGTTAATGGGATATCAAGCCGCCCAGGAGAGTACTCTAGAGTCTAGACAGTAGAGAGAGTCGACCTTTAGAAAACTGTAACTGGGTTCCACCTCCACCTGAATGGTAAACCTTACAAATTGATATATCATAAGGTTCATAACCAACGCTTAAAATTCTAGTGTGTTTATAAAAAATAAATATATATGATAATTTATTCAATGAAATATAAATTTTTTAAATAGCATTGAAATATAATAAGATAAGTATGACAACATTAAGAAGTATGAAGCATGGTATTAATACTACTAGTCGTAGACCCACACGATGTGTGAGAATAAATAATTAAAATGATAAAAGAATAAAACTACAACCTTATGCGATGCGTAATGTTGTAGCCTTAGGCTACAACTAATTTTGTAGCTAAAATTTATTCTTCTTTTTGTAAGTTTTCTTTTAAGTTTGGCTCAAAAAATTTTTTTTCTTCATATTTGGGTTGAAAAGTATGAAATTTTATTATATTTGGGCTAAACTCTTTAGTTTTGAGTTAAAAAATACAAATAAAATAATAAAATAGACATTGGAAATTAGAAATATGAGCCTTAAAAATGCAATAAAAATGATAAATATTCAAAAGTCTTATTTGGTCCACATTAGTTATATTGGTCCATTTTGTCCTCTTCAGTCCAATTTGGTCATATTCGGTCCATTCAAACATTAGATGATTGCAACATTCAAACTCCTATTATTTTATTGGGAGACATCGAAACAAAGTTTATTGATTTTATTGGGGTGGAAAGATTTGATTTGATTATTGACTCTTATTTGGTGAATATTGTCAATTACATGAAGATCAAGGGAGAAGAAGTTCAAGTTGCCCAATTAATGACTTTCAAGTTTGGCAAGAAGACAAAGAAGATGAAGTATTCAACATATTTGTTCTCTTGGCATGGGAGATTCCAGATTTCAAAGATGAACTCGAGGACGAGTTTGTTTCAAGTGGAGGGGTCTGATGTAGGACACAATTTACTATTTAATTATTGTAATTTATTATTTTTAGTATTTTTATGTAAAAAAACGTTATTTTAGGTTTAGATGATTTNCCAATTTGGTCATATTCGGTCCATTCAGTTCTATTTAGTCCATTCTGTCTACTAAAGTTTTATTCAGTCCAATTCGGCCCATTTGGTCTTATTCAGTCCATGTCGGTCCATTTGGTCTACATTGATCTTATTCGGTCTATGTTGATCCTGTTTTGTCTACATTGGTGAGGTGATATGCGCAATATCCTGCCTGAGTCAAGGGAGCTGGCCTTTGACTAGAATTCACTAACACGGTGAGAGTCCTAGAAATCTGCTGCCACCCCAACCCAACCCAAACCCACCTTGAAGTATTTGTTGGGTACAGCCCGTCAAAAGGAGTAGAAGGACCCAATTATCATACCGCATGTGCAATTCTACAATTAGCCTCAAAACTGTTTTAATTTGAATAGCCCTATTCAAATGAACTTAAACATAGGGAGGGCACCATTGGTGATTGGCTCAATTTTAGTGACCAAAAAATGCAAAAGTAAGAATTTAAAGAAAACTAAGATCGCTCTTATCCAAAAAATGAAAACTAAGATTGTTGGTCAGATGAGCGAGTTGAATTTATATTCTATCTCTATTTTTCTTTTTCTTTTTCTTTTTAGATACATGCATTGAGATTCATTTGAAAAATATATTCTATCTCTATCTTTCTTTTATTAGATGCATGCATTGAGATTCATTTGAGAGGGTTTCAACTATAGTATCTGTATCTGCTCTTATAGGTGAGAACTAAACCTCGATTTCTTATTCAAGCATAAAAACTTTATCAATTGAGCTAACTAAAACTCACAAAATTTGTCTAATCTATAATACTATTTAAGGGGCCTTCTGTTTGGATTTTTCATTTTTTTAGTTCAAAAATACCCCTAAACTCCTATGTTTATATAGAGACAAAACTAAAACAATTCGATAAAAATACAACTCTAACTCCCACTAAAACATTGTCTAAAAAATAGAGTCACTCTCTTATTGATTTTTAAATTGTTTTATCCACTTATAAATTAAATTTTCAAAATAAAAATTAAATAAAAAAATAAAGATAATTTTTGTTTTTGCAATAAAAAAGGATCACCAAACCCAAAGTTTTCATAAATAATGCTTAGTACAAGTCTTGGTAATAACGAATAAAAAGGATTTTATAATAAAGCATCAATATCAGTTCACATTTTCTCATAAAGATTAACGAGTGTCATTAGTAGAATATGTGTACATGAGCACATGATGAAAGTGACATAACAAGTACATATAGCAGCACATGGTTAAAGCTTGCTTCATATAAATAAAGAAAAGAAAAAGAAAAAGTCAGAAGCAGGTCCGCATTTTACGCAGCTGAATTCTCCAATAAATAAAATCTCAAACAATAAAACCATATCATATCTTAGTGTTGCACTTGCAGATTGCAGTCCAGTCAACATCTTTGAAACTCAAACGTCATTTACTCACTCACTCACACTACCTTCCCCCAATTTCAGGTCAGCTACCAATCCATCCCATCCCATGAAGAAAACCAACACACATCATAAATTAAAATTACCCCACAAGAAAAGAAAAAAAAAAAAAAGGTGGATTACAACTCGATTCCTTTCCTTTCTACAAATTGGGTTAAGGAATGTCTCAAGTATAATTGAATGCCCTCATTAAAATGCTGAATTTTTGAAGATCAACAATGCTACCAGTGCCAGAGGAATGCATCCCACACTGCACCAATGGCCAAAACCATTGGCAAAACAATCATGCCTCTTGAAGTCAAAGTAGAGAGCTGCTTTTTTCATCCAATGGGGTTGATGTGGGAGGAGGTGGTAGGTTTTCCACATGTATTGCTAGCTTCATGCCACCATAGCAGAACCCCTTGCCACTAATGAAATAGTAATTTCGCGTCACATTCAGTGGAACCACATCCCTTCCAGCTCCAGTAGTCCAATTGTGAAGAAAATTATCAGAATTGCATGACTCATAGTCCGTCTTGTTCACCTCTAGCACGTTCATCTGGTTCCTATCATACACAAAAACTGGGGAAAACAACAATGAGTTAATCAGCAGCTTAAATATTAACCTTTAAATTAAGTAAATAACAGTGATATTACACGGCTGTGCTTAAATATTAGAAAGAAATCACAAAAACATTCTCCAAACAAGCAAACCAAGTATTTAAGAGAAATAATATATGAAATGTTTAAAATTTAACAATTCAAATTATGAGCATTAAATCTAAACATTCTCTGTTGACATTAGCTAGGGTTAGCATCATCAGCAGATTACAAGAAGTGCTTCTTTTATATGTTCTTAATGAACTTGGCATTGCCCTATCATAAGCATGAATGAGTGATACTGACTCCCACCTGATGCTAATCTATACTTTCTGCAAGGTAATCACACTTCACCTACAAACTCCTCCTTTTAGAGCTTTACAAAATTACAATTGAGATAAACTCTCAATTGAAATAGTTTGCTTGTGCCAAATGTCTAAAATAGATAGGAGGGTCTAACTCAGCTGAGAACATAATGACTAATAGAATGTAGAAACAACATTATGTATGTGGTATGGTATTGATGTAGAGTCCAATCAAATATGTTCACTAATTTATGATCTTCCAGTGATTAATAAACTACAATAGCTTTGTTCCCTTAGCAAAGATCAGGTCAGTGGGATGCACAGATTGTCCCAAAAACTTAAAAGTGGCTAAGAATCTGATCAGTAATGAGTATCTCAAGCTATCCAACAACACTCCCCTTGTACAAACGAAGAACATTGTTTGAAGAGTTCAAAAATCATGTCAGAGAACCTCATCATCTGAGATGCTTAAGTTATAGGAAATCTGGCCAAACAATATGCATATCAAGCCAACAATGACCAACAAGGTTGAAGGTCTTGAAATGTCATCATGCAAAATTGAGGCTCAAGTTGGCACTGTATGTTAGACTCAATCCTACACAGCAAAACTTTATATAAAAGAAGCAAGATAGTTCAAGTTGAAGGCAACAGTGAAAGATATGTCTAGATCAAGAAAGAAGAGATTTTTACCATTATTTATCAATAAAGCTAGCTAACTACAGCGCAAATGAATTAAGACAAGCACTTTATACTTGGCACAAACAGAAGCCCAAGAAAGTTCAAGAAAGTAGCAAATCTGCATAAAGTAATCCTAAACTAAAGAACAACTAAATCCTTAAATCTGAGCCAGCCCGGACAGTCATGACAAACAATGAAGAAATCAAAAATCAAAATACTACTTCAATCACCAGTTGCTGGAAAAGCAAAGCAAAATAGTTTTTTTTTTTTTTTTGGGTCAGCAAACAAAAGACTCAACCCAACAAAGCTGAGCAGTAGTGTCAGGGAAATTTTTTTGATTTCTCAGGTCTGCTGTCTGCATTAACCACTTTTTTTTTTCTTTTATGTTTTTTTCCTCTTTCATTTCTTGCATCTTCAAGCAGGCAAAGTGGGCCATAAGTGCAAGTTTCACAAATTAACAACAACAATTGAAAGATCTGAGATAACCTGATATGTGCAAACGGTTTTTACACAAAAAGATAAGCATTTCAACAAAATCAGTGGAAAGAACTCTCCAGTCTCCATAAAGCAGAAATTTTATCTTAAGACAGAAGGCAAAATAAGTAGCAAAAACAAGGAAAAAGCACATAATCTCCACAACCCAATTTAGATCTATCTCATTTGAGCTGCAACTTGAAACTAAACCTGACTAAAACGTGAAAGAACATGAATTTTGCTATGAACTACTTATAGAGAAAGGTGTACTACAAGTACAGAGTAGATCTTTGAGCTTCAGAACATGCATACACACACACATTGAGAGAGAGAGAGCGCTTACAGAGCCAGTCACCATTGTAGAAGTGCTTGTCCTGAGCCCAAACAGTGTAATTGAAATTAGTGGACCAACCCATATTCCCTCCTACAGTCCAGCGAGTAGCCAACACTCCGGGCACCATTACCACCACAAAAGCACACATTATTGCCACCACCACGCTCAAACACCCAGACCCACTTCTTCTTCTCACTACCTCCATTCTCTCTCTCTCCAAAGAAGCTCTGTTTTTGGTTTGGCTTGTTTCAGTGTTTGCCTGTTGTCAAGTAGTAACTTTTTCGCTTGCTACCAACTAGCATTGGTTATTTATCTTTAAAATCTATACCTTTAATTAATAGTATTTTTTTATTTATTCATTAGGAAAAGCTTAGCTTAACAAGCTTTAGTAAGGTCCATTAATTAAGGCTGACTGTTGCGTGTTA
Source organism: Quercus suber (assembly GCF_002906115.3). Taxonomy (NCBI): domain Eukaryota; kingdom Viridiplantae; phylum Streptophyta; class Magnoliopsida; order Fagales; family Fagaceae; genus Quercus; species Quercus suber. The sequence goes on along the minus strand of NW_027069792.1, from coordinate 716,813 downwards.
TACTGTTATTATATAGGGAATTCTACATTCAGACAAACTTCACCATGTGCGTGGCAATGGGAATATGGGATACCTTTTACTATTGGTTTGATTTTTTTTTTTTTTTTACATTAAAAATTCTTCTTTTTCTTTGGACTTTTACACCTTCTCTTTAATTTAATATTATTTTATTTATTATCAGAATAACTACAAATTTATTTTTTAAATTCCACTTAGAAAAATAGGTGTCAATATCTGTACTGAGTGTAATCCTTCACCTGAGGCAGAGGTACTAATTTAAATTGGAGATAGACATTTGCATTGTGTTGTTTTTGTTTGTCTTTTTAGATAACAATTTGTATTGTATTGTTACTTGTTTGTAATTGTAGGCGTATCATAATGGCATTGGTACCTAAGCGAATATTGTAGGGGTTTTATGAAATTTTTATAAAAAAATTACACGGAAATTTACAATCTGATTGGCGTAGATTGTGGTCCAATAAGTTTGTCTCTTAATTTGATACAAACTCATGCCTATGGAAACCCTACCCCCATTGGTCGTTATGATTGTGGTGGAGGTGGACACAGCACACACCATTAAAAGCTCAAACGGTTATTCTCCTTTCCTTTATTAGGCAGTTATTTCACTGTATATCACCCCCTCATTGTGGGCCACCTACCGCACATGCGACCCCCCCCCCCCCAATGCCCCATTTATTTTTTAAAATATTTTCAAATCTAAATTTCCTTGTTTTTAGGTGCATTTAATGTTTTTTAGGTCAAATTTGATTCCTGTTATGGTTAGGTATCAATTAGGAGTTAATTTAGGTTATATTTTCTTGTCAGTCAAGCTTAAAGGAGCCCTTAAATAGGCCCTTAAGTCTGTAAACGTTTTTCATAGTTTATTATCAATAAAAATTCAGACTTGTGTCTATTGTATTCTCTGGTGGATTCCAGACCTATCACCTTGTGGATTCAAGGAACCCCTCGTGGACTCGAGGTTTACTACCTAGGAACTAACAGTTTAGTTTCTGTTCCATCAAGAGAGCATCGTGTGTGCTCTTCTTCAGGCTTCCGCGACATCATCCACCTGAATGGTAAACCTTACAAATTGATATATCATAAGGTTCATAACCAACGCTTAAAATTCTAGTGTGTTTATAAAAAATAAATATATATGATAATTTATTCATTGAAATATAAATTTTTTAAATAGCATTGAAATATAATAAGATAAGTATGACAACATTAAGAAGTATGAAGCATGGTATTATTATACTACTAGTCGCAGACCCACACAATGTGTGAGAATAAATAATTAAAATGATAAAAGAATAAAACTACAACCTTATGCGATGCGTAATGTTGTAGCCTTAGGCTACAACCAATTTTGTAGCTAAAGTTTATTCTTCTTTTTGTAAGTTTTCTTTTAAGTTTGGCTCAAAAAAAAAAAAATTTCTTCATATTTGGGTTGAAAAGTATGAAATTTTATTATATTTGGGCTAAACTCTTTAGTTTTGAGTTAAAAAATACAAATAAAATAATAAAATAGACATTAGAAATTAGAAATATGAGCCTTAAAAATGCAATAAAAATGATAAATATTCAAAAGTCTTATTTGGTCCACATTAGTTATATTGGTCCATTTTGTCCTCTTCAGTCCAATTTGGTCATATTCGGTCCATTCAATTCTGTTTAGTCCATTCTGTCTACTAAAGTTTTATTCAGTCCAATTCGGCCCATTTAGTCTTATTCAGTCCACGTCGGTCCATTTGGTCTATATTGATCTTATTCGGTCTATGTTGATCCTGTTTTGTCTACATTGGTGAGGTGATATGCGCAATATCCTGCCTGAGTCAAGGGAGCTGGCCTTTGACTAGAATTCACTAACACGGTGAGAGTCCTAGAAATCTGCTGCCACCCCAACCCAACCCAAACCCACCTTGAAGTATTTGTTGGGTACAGCCCGTCAAAAGGAGTAGAAGGACCCAATTATCATACCGCATGTGCAATTCTACAATTAGCCTCAAAACTGGTTTAATTTGAATAGCTCTATTCAAATGAACTTAAACATAGGGAGGGCACCATTGGTGATTGGCTCAATTTTAGTGACCAAAAAATGCAAAAGTAAGAATTTAAAGAAAACTAAGATCGCTCTTATCCAAAAAATGAAAACTAAGATTGTTGGTCAGATGAGCGAGTTGAATTTATATTCTATCTCTATTTTTCTTTTTCTTTTTCTTTTTAGATACATGCATTGAGATTCATTTGAAAAATATATTCTATCTCTATCTTTCTTTTTATTAGATGCATGCATTGAGATTCATTTGAGAGGGTTTCAATCTATAGTATCTGCTCTTATAGGTGAGAACTAAACCTCAGATTTCTTATTCAAGCATAAAAAACTTTATCAATTGAGCTAACTAAAACTCACAAAATTTGTCTAATCTATAATACTATTTAAGGGGCCTTCTGTTTGAATTTCTCATTTTTTTAGTTCAAAAATACCCCTAAACTCCTATGTTTATATAGAGACAAAACTAAAGTACAATTCGATAAAAATACAACTCTAACTCCCACTAAAACATTGTCTAAAAAATAGAGTCACTCTCTTATTGATTTTTAAATTGTTTTATCCACTTATAAATTAAATTTTCAAAATAAAAATTAAATAAAAAAATAAAGATAATTTTTGTTTTTGCAATAAAAAAGGATCACCAAACCCAAAGTTTTCATAAATAATGCTTAGTACAAGTCTTGGTAATAGACGAATAAAAAGGATTTTATATAAAGCATCAATATCAGTTCACATTTTCTCATAAAGATTAACGAGTGTCATCAGTAGAATATGTGTACATGAGCACATGATGAAAGTGACATAACAAGTACATATAGCAGCACATGGTTACAGCTTGCTTCATATAAATAAAGAAAAGAAAAAGAAAAAGTCAGAAGCAGGTCCGCATTTTACGCAGCTGAATTCTCCAATAAATAAAATCTCAAACAATAAAACCATATCATATCTTAGTGTTGCACTTGCAGATTGCAGTCCAGTCAACATCTTTGAAACTCAAACGTCATGTACTCACTCACTCACACTACCTTCCCCCAATTTCAGGTCAGCTACCAATCCATCCCATCCCATGAAGAAAACCAACACACATCATAAATTAAAATTATCCCACAAGAAAAGAAAAAAAAAAAGGTGGATTACAACTCGATTCCTTTCCTTTCTACAAATTGGTTTAAGGAATGTCTCAAGTATAATTGAATGCCCTCATTAAAATGCTGAATTTTTGAAGATCAACAATGCTACCAGTGCCAGAGGAATGCATCCCACACTGCACCAATGGCCAAAACCATTGGCAAAACAATCATGCCTCTTGAAGTCAAAGTAGAAGAGCTGCTTTTTTCATCCAATGGGGTTGATGTGGGAGGAGGTGGTAGGTTTTCCACATGTATTGCTAGCTTCATGCCACCATAGCAGAACCCCTTGCCACTAATGAAATAGTAATTTCGCGTCACATTCAGTGGAACCACATCCCTTCCAGCTCCAGTAGTCCAATTGTGAAGAAAATTATCAGAATTGCATGACTCATAGTCCGTCTTGTTCACCTCTAGCACGTTCATCTGGTTCCTATCATACACAAAAACTGGGGAAAACAACAATGAGTTAATCAGCAGCTTAAATATTAACCTTTAAATTAAGTAAATAACAGTGATATTACACGGCTGTGCTTAAATATTAGAAAGAAATCACAAAAACATTCTCCAAACAAGCAAACCAAGTATTTAAGAGAAATAATATATGAAATGTTTAAAATTTAACAATTCAAATTATGAGCATTAAATCTAAACATTCTCTGTTGACATTAGCTAGGGTTAGCATCATCAGCAGATTACAAGAAGTGCTTCTTTTATATGTTCTCAATGAACTTGGCATTGCCCTATCATACATAAGCATGAATGAGTGATACTGACTCCCACCTGATGCTAATCTATACTTTCTGCAAGGTAATCACACTTCACCTACAAACTCCTCCTTTTAGAGCTTTACAAAATTACAATTGAGATAAACTCTCAATTGAAATAGTTTGCTTGTGCCAAATGTCATAAAATAGATAGGAGGGTCTAACTCAGCTGAGAACATAATGACTAATAGAATGTAGAAACAACATTATGTATGTGGTATGGTATTGATGTAGAGTCCAATCAAATATGTTCACTAATTTATGATCTTCCAGTGATTAATAAACTACAATAGCTTTGTTCCCTTAGCAAAGATCAGGTTCAGTGGGATGCACAGATTGTCCCAAAAACTTAAAAGTGGCTAAGAATCTGATCAGTAATGAGTATCTCAAGCTATCCAACTAACACTCCCCTTGTACAAACGAAGAACATTGTTTGAGTTCAAAAATCATGTCAGAGAACCTCATCATCTGAGATGCTTAAGTTATAGGAAATCTGGCCAAACAATATGCATATCAAGCCAACAATGACCAACAAGGTTGAAGGTCTTGAAATGTCATCATGCAAAATTGAGGCTCAAGTTGGCACTGTATGTTAGACTCAATCCTACACAGCAAAACTTTATATAAAAGAAGCAAGATAGTTCAAGTTGAAGGCAACAGTGAAAGATATGTCTAGATCAAGAAAGAAGAGATTTTTACCATTATTTATCAATAAAGCTAGCTAACTACAGCGCAAATGAATTAAGACAGGCACTTTATACTTGGCACAAACAGAAGCCCAAGAAAGTTCAAGAAAGTAGCAAATCTGCATAAAGTAATCCTAAACTAAAGAACAACTAAATCCTTAAATCTGAGCCAGCCCGGACAGTCATGACAAACAATGAAGAAATCAAAATTCAAAATACTACTTCAATCACCAGTTGCTGGAAAAGCAAAGCAAAATAGTTTTTTTTTTTTTTTTTGGGTCAGCAAACAAAAGACTCAACCCAACAAAGCTGAGCAGTAGTGTCAGGGAAATTTTTTTGATTTCTCAGGTCTGCTGTCTGCATTAACCACTTTTTTTTTTCTTTTATGTTTTCCTCTTTCCATTTTCTTGCATCTTCAAGCAGGTAAAGTGGGCCATAAGTGCAAGTTTCACAAATTAACAACAACAATTGAAAGATCTGAGATAACCTGATATGTGCAAACGGTTTTTACACAAAAAGATAAGCATTTCAACAAAATCAGTGGAAAGAACTCTCCAGTCTCCATAAAGCAGAAATTTTATCTTAAGACAGAAGGCAAAATAAGTAGCAAAAACAAGGAAAAAGCACATAATCTCCACAACCCAATTTAGATCTATCTCATTTGAGCTGCAACTTGAAACTAAACCTGACTAAAACGTGAAAGAACATGAATTTTGCTATGAACTACTTATAGAGAAAGGTGTACTACAAGTACAGAGTAGATCTTTGAGCTTCAGAACATGCATACACACACACATTGAGAGAGAGAGAGCGCTTACAGAGCCAGTCACCATTGTAGAAGTGCTTGTCCTGAGCCCAAACAGTGTAATTGAAATTAGTGGACCAACCCATATTCCCTCCTACAGTCCAGCGAGTAGCCAACACTCCGGGCACCATTACCACCACAAAAGCACACATTATTGCCACCACCACGCTCAAACACCCAGACCCACTTCTTCTTCTCACTACCTCCATTCTCTCTCTCTCCAAAGAAGCTCTGTTTTGGGTTTGGCTTGTTTCAGTGTTTGCCTGTTGTCAAGTAGTAACTTTTTTCGCTTGCTACCAACTAGCATTGGTTATTTATCTTTAAAAATCTATACCTTTAATTAATAGTATTTTATTTATTTATTCATTAGGAAAAAAGCTTAGCTTAACAAGCTTTGGTGAAGGTCCATTAATTAAGGCTGACTGTTGCGTGTTATACTGTTATTATATAGGGAATTCTACATTCAGACAAACTTCACCATGTGCGTGGCAATGGGAATATGGGATACCTTTTACTATTGGTTTGATTTTTTTTTTTTTTTTTTTACATTAAAAATTCTTCTTTTTCTTTGGACTTTTACGGTTTTACCTTCTCTTTAATTTAATATTATTTTATTTATCATCAGAATAACTACAAATTTATTTTTTAAATTCCACTTAGAAAAATAGGTGTCAATATCTGTACTGAGTGTAATCCTTCACCTGAGGCAGAGGTACTAATTTAAATTGGAGATAGACATTTGCATTGTGTTGTTTTTGTTTGTCTTTTTAGATAACAATTTGTATTGTATTGTTACTTGTTTGTAATTGTAGGCGTATCATAATGGCTTTGGTACCTAAGCGAATATTGTAGGAGTTTTATGAAATTTTTATATTAAAAAATTACACGGAAATTTACAATCTGATTGGCGTAGATTGTGGTCCAATAAGTTTGTCTCTTAATTTGATACAAACTCATGCCTATGGAAACCCTACCCCCATTGGTCGTTATGATTGTGGTGGAGGTGGACACAGCACACACCATTAAAAGCTCAAACGGTTATCTCTCCTTTCGCCCTTTATTAGGCAGTTGATTTCACTGTATATCCAACCCCCTCATTGTGGGCCACCTACCGCACATGCGACTTCCCCCCCCCCCCAATGCCCCATTTATTTTGAAATAAAATATTTTCAAATCTAAAATTTGTTACTTGCTAATATAAATAACTTAATCCAATTTTGTTCAGCTTGTAAATTTAATTTCTATGACAGTTGATTCTTAAGATCTCATGGGATCATTTATTCAACAACTTGGGACCACCCTCAAAGAATTTCTTTCTATAATACTAAAGAAATAATCAAGCTCTAAAAGAACCATGGACACTCTTGTTCTCACGATAATAGTAATAATAAATTAATCATCTTGGGTGTTTTTCATCCTCAACTAAACTCATTCCAACTTATTCAAGAAAATCAGGCTAATATGGATGTTGCAACCTGCCTAATTGAGATTCTTTCCTTCTTTTAGGATTGCCATGAACTTCCTTCCCTCACTTTCAGTTTTTCTAAGGTTTCCTCAATGAGAGTGAAGGAAATAGTTAAAGGGGGCTTGGAGGTATGACTTGTGTCTCGACTCAACGGATGGTGACTTGAAGTACGAGGGACGAGCAAAGACTCAAGACAGATAAATAGATATGACAGACAAGGGGATGGATTGGATTCTGTTTATTGGCCTACTTGATAGCTATAATTTATCACAATTAAACCCTATCATTGTCTTCCATACACCCCTTTACTCGAAACGTTGCCATTTAAACAAAGACTTGCCTCTTAACTTCAAATAATTGTGTTTCTTGATGGACAAAAAATACAAACTACTTTTATTTATTTATTTATTTATATATATACAAGGAATACCAATCTGTATATAATAATTAATTTATCACGATTATGTTCTCTTGCGAAACATTTGTCTTTTTGTTGATCACTCTTTACTGCACCACATAGCTAAATAAATTACTATCATGTTTACATTTAAAAACTCCCAAAAAAAATATGCCTTTTCGTTTGGTGGTTTATGCAAAACATTTTGATTTTCTTAGTACCATTGCTGTTCATTTGTTTGTATTAATTTAGAGACACAATGTTCTGTCTCTTGGGTAGTAGTTACAAAATATAAACAACTCACTTCTTTCTTATCTCTTTCTTTCTCTATACTCTTTGCTCTTTCTCTCTCCTTCTCTCTAAGATCTATTTCCTGTGGACAACTTTCAATCAATTTCTCCAAATTAGTGTTTCTCTATTTGCTGAACAATATTAGAATGAGGACTTCTCTTGCCAAGTTCCAATCTTAGAAGCCTAATCCTTAATTCACTCCCGTTGCAACATGTGTCTTACTAAAACAAACAATTCAATCTCATTCAGCTCAAAACAACATGTTTCTTAGATAAAATACATCTTTTGGTAAACAGATATATCTCTTCCCAAAAGACATGAAAAAGTTTATAAATATTGGGACTCATCATTCATTTAGTACGTAAGTTAAATTATCTCTTTGTCATTGCCTTACCCTAGACGAGTTTTTCTACTGTTATAAACCTCAACATATTGCAACCTCAAAGGGATTTTACAATTTTGTTGTTCGCAAGCTGTCGTTAAAATTAGTGTCTGACATTCCTGATTCCAATCGCGATAGGAAAAGTAGGTATTTTTTTGTTTAGGGCTTGAATTGGGTGTGTAGGCCTGACGAGTGGGACAACATAGGGGAGGAATATGACAACACGTGGGGTATTTTGGATGAATCTGGTGAGTTGTTTGTCGTTGTTTGATTCGTCGGTACTCACTTCTTTATATTGATTCTATGTGCTTTCTATTTCAGCCCAGGTGCGCCTTATGATTAACGAAGAAGAAGAAGACTTCTTACAGAACATCCTCGCTATCCCTCTTGGGGAAAGGAATTGGAAGAAGTTGGTCACGCTTGACAACTTGCACGTGTTTTGTGGTAGACTAATCCCAACAGACAAAGCAAGAAGATTGGACGCCTAAGCCCATTTGCGTAAGTTTACTTTCACTCGTCCTTTATCTATCTTGGTTCGTCCTTGCCAAATTGGTTCGTTGGTACCGACCTGACCTGTTGGTTGGTTTTGTCATTTTAGAGATGGACTTAAGGAAGAAAAGGGCCTATGAGGTAAAAAAGGTGGCAGCCTTTTAGCTTAAGTCCAGCGGTTCGTCTATCCCTTCGGCCAAGGTAAGGCAGAAGAGGAGGAACTCGGGTGACAAAGAGCACCCATTGAAAAGGATGATGGATCCTCCGATGGGTGCTAGCGTAGGTCCCTCGTAGAAGACCCCCGACCCCCCTCGCCATGACGTGGGTAAAAAGGCCTAATGACTTCCCAAGGCCTTGTTGCTCCTTCAACCGTCAACTCCGAAATTGTTGCCCCCACACTTATCCCCTTGCTTGTGAGGAACAAGCAGTATGCCGTCACAATGGTCCAGTCCCTTGTTAGGGATGTGGACCTCGATGAATGCTCTGAGCATGAGATGGAGCCTTTGGGGGATGTTGGCCTCTTCCACCTAACGAGGGTAAGCCCCTTGTCTCACACATTTTCTTCTCTTTTATCTATACTGTGTGATTAACCGTCCTTCTCTTTCTCAGGCTTTAGTGAGGATCCAGGCCCTGCAGTTTAGGAGAGTTACTTAGGAGGTGGTGGTTAGGCGCCTAAGGACCCATCTAGCTGCTGATAGCAAAAAGATAAAGGAATATAAGGAGGCCATTTGTCTCCTTAATGGTGAGGTCAATGATCAAAAGCCATGGTGACCCAACTAGAGGGTGATGCTCATCGGGTGAAGGAGCTAGCCAAGACCAGTGCCAACTTGAGGACCAAACTAGCCGCTCTCCTTGAGCAAGTCAACAAGACCAAAGTTGACACCGTGGAGGAGTTCAAAGATTCCCAACCTTATTTTGACGAGTTAGGGGACCAGTATGGGGAAGGCTTCAAGGAATTTCGCAAGCAGGCCATCCTTATTTTCCATGGTTAGGACTTTTCTTAAGTTTAGATTGACACTACGATCCCAATGACTTTTGGAGGAGGAGATATGATTGTAGAGATAGATGACAAGGAAGACGATAAACAAGTGGAGGTGGAGAAAGCTATTCTGGCTGGAGGTGTGATCGACAGGCAGACTGCCACGGAAGGCCCCACAGTCCCTGAGGCTCCTCCAACTTAATTATTTTGATCCCTTTTTTTCTTTTTCTTTTTTATGTTTAAAATAATTTTGAAAAAAATTTTGGTGCCTTGTTTTGGCATAAGTGACAATTTATGCCTCCATCAGGTTTGACAAAGTTTTATTTATATATCTTGTTTTTTGCACATATTGTTTATGCATGAATGTGTGATCAATGCATGATGTATCGACTTTATTGAGTATTTAATATACCCATCTACTATATATGCTTAGCTCAATTGCATGTTGCATCTGTCGGTCTTTAAGCGACCTTATATACAATATATCCATTGACTTAGATCCATACCTTAGGAAGGATCTAGAAATTTATGGACTAGGAACCTGTCAGTGTCCTTAGTCATTGGTTCATCCTCCACGTAGGAGTTAGGATATGAGCGACCAGGCATCTGTCGGTGTCCTTCGTCGTTGTTCCACTTTATCGTAGGATTTAGAATTTTTATAAGTGACTAGGCACCCGTCGGTGTCCATAGTTGTTGGTCCACCCTATATGTAGGATTTAGAATATATGGGTGACCAGACACCTGTTGGTGTCCATAGTTGTTGGTCCACCCCACAGGTAGGATTTAGAATATATGGGTGACCAGGCACCCGTTGGTGTCCTAGTCCGTCCGTCCACCTGGTAGGTAGGACTTTGAATTTTTTTTAAATGACTAGGCACTTGTTGGTGACTGTAGTCGTCGGTCTACCCCATAGGTGAGATTTAGAATTTTTTGAATGAGTAGGCACCCATCGATGTCCTCGGTCATTGGTCTACCCTGTAGTTAGGACTTATAAGTTTTTTAACTTTTCTAGATAATTCTTCAAGAATAGTTCCTCTTATTGAAAATATATGAAAACTGTAGATAGATTGCCCGACGGGCCTTTGGAGTTTACTCAACAAAATTTAAACAACTGTAAAAACATAACAGAACTTTAAAGGAGAAGTGATAACATAGTTTGTAGTTTGCGCACTACTGGTAGTATTTCCTCAGGTGCTCGATGTTCCAAAGGCGACAGAGCCTTTGTTCGTTGAGCGTTTCTAGGTGGTAGGTATCCTTTTTATATCAATCAACGATTTTGTAGGGTCCTTCCCAATTGGGGCCTAACTTGCCCTACATAGGATCTTTAGTAGCTGTCGTCACCTTCTTTAAGACGAGGTCCCTGACCTCAAAGTATCTGGGCCTAACCTTGGTGTTGTAATGCTTGGCCATAAGGCCTTAGTAGCGTGCCATTCGTTATTCAATTGTCACCCTAATTTCATTCAGAAGGTCTAATTATAGGTGTATTCCTTCTTCATTCTTCCCTCCATCATACTGGGCTATCCTAGAACTTGTTAACCCAACTTCTACTAGAAAGACAGCTTCACTCCCAAATGTAAGGTAGAAGGGTGTCTCACTTGTAGGTGTTCGAGTCGACATCTTGTATGCCCATAAAACGCTTGGTAGCTCATCTGGCCATACCCCCTTTACCTCCTCAAACCAAGTCTTGATTATTCTGAGCAAGGATCGATTTGTAACCTCAACCTATCCATTGGCCTATGGGCGGGCAGGTGAAGAGTAGTGGTTTTTGATCCCTAGTTGCTGGCATAAGTCTTTGAATGCGTCGTTGTCAAATTGCTTTCCATTGTCAAAGACAAAGACTTTAAGGGTTTTGAAGCGACAAATGATGTTCTTCCACACGAAGCTTCAGACGTTCTTCTTAGTGATTGTGGCTAAAGGTTCTACTTCGACCCATTTAGTGAAGTAGTTGATTCCAATGACGAGGAACTTGAGCTACAGTATTGCCATAAGGAAGGATCCCATAATGTTAAGTCTCCACTGGGCGAAGGGCCATAGGGCATTCATCAGAGTGAGTTGTTATAATAGTTGCCTTATGATGTTTTTGAAGCGTTAGCATCTAACACATGCTTTTACATAGGACTGGGTATCCTTCTACATGGTGGGCTAATAGCACCTTGCATGTATGAGCTTGTGAACCAGTGATCATGCTCTCGAGTGGTTTCTACGTACCCCTTCGTGGACTTTTCTCATGACATAGTCTTCTTCATTGGGAACTAGACACTTTAGGTACGGTTGGGAGAAACCCATTTTATAAAGGATGTCTCTTATTAATACAAAGCACGATGCCTACACCCTTAGCCTTCGGGAAGTGTTGCGATCTTCTAAAAGTGTCCCGCCTTTAAGGTAGGAGAAGATTGGAGTCATCCAATTAGCTCCTATTGGGATTATCAGTACATCTACTTCATTAATGGCAGGCTAATACTGGATGAAGGATGATACTTGACTATCGACGATTATATGTTCTACAGATGTCGCTTTGGCTAGATGGTTAGTATGTTCATTCTCTTCTCTTGGGACTTGTACAAATTTCGTTGCGAAATTTAGATTCATCTATTTCTTAACCAAATGCAAGTACTTCTTCATCTATTCCCCATTAGCCTCATAGTTTCTGTTGACATGCTCGACAATGACTTGAGAGTCACTGTGTATGACTACTAATGAGGCCCTTATTGATTTGGCCAAGTTGGGGCCCGTTAGGACTGCTTCATACTTAGCTATATTATTAGTCGTCAAGAATTGAAGGCGGATCACGCATTCTATCATGTCCCTTTTTGAGGATTGTAGGTCAACTCCAATCCCTTCGATAGGTCTGTTAGGTGATCCACCCGTCCTGACCAACCATAGGGTCACCCCCTAGCCTTCATCCTCATTCGTTGTGAATTCGATGACAAAGTCAGCCAGGGCTTGGGCTTTAAGCGTAGTCCTCGGTCGATATTGTAAGTCAAACTCACTTAGCTCTATTGCCCATAGGACCAATTGTTCGGTTGCCTCTAGTTTGTTCATTGCTTTGCGCAAGAGTTTGTTGGTCTAGACCACTATGGTGTATGCTTGGAAATACGGCCTAAGCTTGCGGGCGAATGTAATTAGAGCGAAAGCCAACTTCTCCATAGGGGGATACCTCCCTTTTGCTCCCTTAAGCGCTCAACTGGTGTAGTATACAAGTAACTGTACGTGGTTCTCTTCTTAAATAAGAGCTGAGCTGATGGCCATGGGGTATACGTTAGGTAGAGGGAAAGCTCTTCATTAGGTTTGGATGGATTGAGCGAAGTGGGGACGTAAGGTATACCTTTAGCTCCTTGAAGGCTCTTTGTCATTCGTCTGTCCGTTCGAAGGCCTTCTAAAGTGTCTTGAAGAGTGGCAGGCATTTGTCAGTCACTTGAGAGACGAACCTATTGAAGGCCGTGACCCTTCCGGTCAAACTCTGCACTTCCTTGACATTCTTTAAGGCCTCCATTTTCAACATGGCCTTAATTTTTTCTGGGTTGGCCTTGACGCCCCGCTAGGACACCATGAAACCCAAAAACTTTCCTAATGACACCCCGAACACACACTTATTGGAATTCAGCTTTATGTTATAGAGACATAGGATCTCGAATGTCTCCCGAAGGTCGTCAAGATGGTGATCTTCCCTCTTACTCTTTACCAACATGTTGTCTACGTACACTTCAACATTTTGCCTAATCTGCTGGACGAACATTTTGTTCACAAGCCTTTGATACGTCGCTCCCGCATTCTTCAACCCAAACGGCATGACCTTGTAGCAAAAAAACCCTTGACTTATGACAAACGAAGTCTTCTATTGATCGAATTTGTCTAACTTGATTTGATTGTAGCTAGAGAGAGTGTCCATAAAGCTTAGTAGCTGGTGTCTAGCCGTCAAGTCTACGAGGAAGTCAATCCGTGAGAATAGGTAACTATCTTTTGGGCAGGCATTGTTTAGTTTGATGAAGTCCACACACATTCTTTACTTGTCATTTGCTTTTTGACCATTACTATGTTGGCTAACCATTCGAGGTAGTAGACCTCTCTGATGAAGCCTGCTTCCAGTAGATTGTGAACCTTTTTAGTTATGGCTTTGAACCTTTCTTGGGTGAAGACCCTCTCCTTATGCCAAATTGGGGGGGGGGGGGGGGGTGGGGGGGGGGGGGAGGATGGAGAGACGTTAATCTGATGAACTACAGTACTGGGATCAATCCTTGGCATGTCCTCATGGTTCCAAGCAAAAACATCCAGATTGTTTCTCAAGAAGAGGGTGAGTTCTTTGCGGACCAAAAGGCTGGATTGCATGCCAATGTGGGTGGTCCGGTTTGTATGCTCGTCATCAAGAGAAACGTCTTCCAAGGCTTCCGTTGGCTCCACCATCACCCATCACTCTTCGATGTTTAGAGTTTATAAGTGATCATCTATTTCTAGCATGGCTATATAGCACTCGCGAGGAGCCATCTAATCTTCGTATGCCTCCCTACTCCATACTTGGTTAAGAATTTTACCAACAAGTAGTAAGTAGATGTCGTTGCTCTTCACGTGTTAAGTGTAGGTCACCCAGTGATAGTGTTGTAGGCTGAGGAGTAGTCGACAACTAAGAAGGCGATCTCTTTGGTGAGTTGTTGAGGATATGTGCCAATGGTCATTGGCAAGGTAGTGGATCTGACGGGAAAGGCTTTGGTATCATTGAATCCTATAAGCGGATTGTTCGATAGTATAATTCGCTCTTTGTCAATTTTCAAGATAGTAGAGGATATCATTTGAGATTCCATTATCCACTAAGACCCACTGGGTATTGAAGTCAGCTATCGATAGGTTGATGACTAGAGCATCGTCATGGTGGTGGTGGAGTCGTCAAGCATCTTCATCAGAAAAGCTAATAGTTGGGTTATCAACCCTTGTTAACTTGGGCAAACGACTGGTGATTTGGACACTCTGCACCATCCGTAAGTAGGTCTTCCTCACCTTTCTAGAGGAACCAGCTAATGTGCTTCCCCTTATAATCACCCTTATTTCTCCGAGTGGAGCTCTTGTTTGTTCCTTGGTCTATCAGTTGGGCTCTAGATCCCTTGGTGGATTTTCTCTACCTCTCTCTTGCCCGATGAACCGCTTTAGCTTCCCTAACTTGATGAAGGCCTCTATCTGCTACTTTAAATCATAACATTCAGAAGTGTCGTGCTTGTGGTCTCGATAAAAGTGGCAATACTTGTTCCTCGATCTTTTGTTAAGGTCTCCCTTCAACTTGTCCTGCCACGTTAGTGCTGCGTCATCCCTTATCTGTATGAAGACTTGATCGAGTGGAGTGCTTAGCGGGGTGAAATTGGTCATCCTACTAGGTGGAGGTTTCGACCTTCTATCATCCCTTCGTTCGTTCGTTTGTTCATTCAGGCAATCTTTCTTCCTCTATCTTGACGGGGATCTTCTTGCCTTTCTTTCTTCTTTGGTTTACCCCCTTGGGCTATCATAGCGTCTTTAGTGCTCATGTATCTTGTAGCTTGGTACAACATATCTGCTATAGTTTTTGGATCCTTCTTGTAGATAGAAAATAGAAAATCCCTGGACTAGAGTCCATTGGTGAAAGTTGTAGCCAAGACCTTGTTGTCGACTTCGTCAATCAAAAGGGCTTCTTTGTTGAATCAAGTTACATACAACCTTAAGCTCTCTTCCTCCCATTGCTTGGTGTTTAATAAGCTCGCAGAGGACCTCTTGTACCTCTGCATGCCAATAAAGTGTGAGACAAAATGTCCACCCAACTCCTTAAAGGTCAAGATGATGTTGGGTGTTATCTTACTGAACCATACCCTAGTCGGTCCCTTAAGTGTGATGGGGAAGGCCCTGCACATGATTTCATTTGGGACCCCTTATAGGTGTATGAGGGTCTTGAATAATTCTAGATGGTCAAGTGGGTCCTTCGATCCATCATACGCCTCTCCCTGTGGCATCCAAAACTTGGTTGGAAAGGGAAAAGAGGCGACCTGCGCTATGAAGGGTAAGTCAGTCCGATGGACTAGCTCGTCTAGGTTGATGGATACTCATCCCCTTATGGCGTTCATCATCATGTCTATCTTCTCCTTCATCATCTACATGTCCTGCGCCATGTAGATCGCGCCGATTTCTAGCTCGGACGGACGATCAGTGTCTTGTTGATCTCGTCTACTTGCGGCATTACTTTCTTTCCGATCTTCCTCTCCTGTCATCCCTTCGTTGGGGGGGTGGCTGTTGTTGCGCTCACTATTGCCCCTTTCATCATGTTGATCGTTGGGACATTGCTCATTCCTTTTGTTCAGTTGTTGCTCCAACTACTAGTTGCGTTGGGTGAGATGCTAAACCACAGTGGCGAGGGTTTGTACTTATCTTTCCAATGCATTGGAGGGATTCCTAATCTCCTGGTTAATGGTAGCCATTGATCGCGTTTGGACCACGTAACTCTTTGTCTTAGAAGCGGTGATATGGCTAAGCACTTGTTCCCACAGACGACACCAATTGATGATATACAAAAATCGTCAGTGAGCTGATCGTCCACAAACACTCTAATGGGGGTACCTAAATAACAAAAAGGTAAAGAACCTACAGAGAGCACCAATGGGATGCCGACCAAAGACCCTCCAAAGGTTAAGTCAGTGATAGAAGAATCTTCAAGAACTTAAGGATGCAAGAGCTAGGATAATTTCACATACCTCGAGGAAGTGAGTGCTCGATTTTTATATAGTGGTGTAGAGCTGACTGAGATCCCTTGAATATAGGGGCTTTCCTTGTAAAGAAGATTGCGGAGTTAAGGCTCCAAGATCCTAAGGCTTTTCTTCCCATATTAGGAAGATATGAATGTGTAATAGGGTCTTAGGGCGTGGTACACAAGTTATTTCCATGTAGGGATTCATGAGTGGACAACATGTAAGAGCTTCGTGGGACCTAATGTGTTCCATTGTTGGTATGCATAACCGTCCGTCTGGTTTATGCTAGCCATATGTTGGTATGCATAACCGTCCTCCGGGCATGCTATTCATCCATCAAGCACCCTCAACCCCTATGTCATGCTACACTCCCAAGCTATACTTTGGTCTTTATGTGCGCGCCAACTATTGAGACCAATCGTGTGGTGCCCGACAGGTCTTTTATGAAGTGGTTGGTTGTTGGGGAAGGTTGTATCGTTGGGTTTTTGCAGAGGTGGAATGAGGTATCCACCAACGAGTCATTAGGTGAGGTATTTCCATCCCGATGGGTTGAAGAGTTAGATGATTTTTATGTTGAAAATTTTCCTTATCACTTCTTAATAATAACAGAAAATAGAAATAACATAAACTTCAACTAATAATTCTCCATTGACTTCTCCCATAACTGTTGAAATTCTAAAATTAGAAGAAAAGAGTCTTCCAATCCAAATGCTTCGCAAATGTCGCAAAGACAACTACATCAAACTTATTACTAATTATATACATGCTGGAATTTTATAAATGTTGTGATGTTAATACCTATTATTGTAATATACCTAATGTAATAGTAGACAACAAACATATAACAGATTCCACATATTTGAACATGACTAACCCATCAAAATAATGTCATGCACTGCGCAAGTTAGCGACTAGTTACTTCTAAATTAAGAAAACTCAAGTAACCAATTCACAGAAGAATTTGAATAAATTCCAGCTGCACCCATTTTGGAAATTTATATCATTTGAAATAAAAATTCACATCACCCTATCTGCTTGTTTTACATCACAAATTCACTATTAATGCATCTTAGAGCCTCTTACATACAATAATTACAAAGACAATCACCGAAAACCACTATCAGTAAAGAGTTTCTGATTCTCCATCTCATCATATATGGTAGACGATACTAAAAAAAATATATATCATAAATAGTGGGAGAAAGTGACTGGAACACCATTCAATCCAATCTTCTAAGCAGGTACTCAACTTGAACTTCCTTTGTCAATGGCATGATCCAGCCCCCATATAGATCAGCAACCAAGCTTGGCTCTATTTTGTAAACCGGTTCAGCTTCATCTCCTTCTACACTCATTGTCACCTCTTGGGCATAAGTTTTCGCCTTCATTTCTACTCTCTTTCTAATTGCCTCTTCAACTTCTGGGTATGTCAGCATATCCATCAGTGTTTGACTGTCCTGCAAAATCCAACACAACGGCCCCAAAAAAATAAAAATAAAAACAAAAGAAACTATAAGTGAAAGATTCAGAAATGCAAATCACACCCAAAAAATTGCACAGGAGAAGTAAAGTAGGAATGCATCTAAGAAAGGTTATGTACCTGTGCCCTAATGGCAGCTTCATATGCATCTGGAGAGGCTTGAAATTTTGCCTCCGCTACATATTTACCATAATGGATTCTCTTTGATAGAGCCTGCAATCATAACAAGTATGCCTCAATGCACAGTGTGAGAGAGAGAGAGATCTTGTTCCCCTTCTTTTGACAAGAGTACTGTTCATAGGGATGCAATAATGCCACAAATTGCTGTGTTTGAAAACTGCATTAATAGATATGCTTTGGAGTTTACCTACAGTTAATATACTATGAACATAACATTTACACAACATAGTGCAAACAATTAGATATGTCAAGAGAGAATCTTTTATGCATTTAGTCAATACATATTAAAATTTTAGTCAAAATATAGTTAAGGAGTGTGAAAAATGAGTTGGTTGGGCTTATCCACCATCATCGTAAAAAAGTGTCCATAATTAATTCACCCACACACCAGATGTATGAAAATTGCATATTTTTCAAACTTATATATTGCTGTAAATGAGACAAGGGAGGTAGATAACATGTTAATATATAGAGATTTATTTATTTCTTTACATAAAATGGAATTGCCAGGACCAATACATGATTTTCTTTTATCTTCAAAAGTGCAAGGAATGAATATGTGGAGGATGCTTAAGGAAGAAAGCTTTCACCAGATAGTGGATGCAATACCTCAAACACATCATGTGGTTACTAAACCCGGAATACAATATATGTTATGATCCTAGTGTCCCACATGTATTAAGTATAAGTTTAATCATGTGTTTATCTCCCCTTGCAAGCCGGTTTTCAAGAGTGAGTTCTATCCACGGGTTCTTAACATTTGATATCAGAGCCAACCACCAATAATTAATAGGTGAGTGGAGCCACCAAAAGAGAAAGGGCTACCATCGGGTCAGTGTCGCTAGAGTAAGCCATTGTGGTGGTATGTTATGATCTTAATGTACCACATAGATTAAGTATAAGCTTAACCATGTGTTTATAAGCTTTTCAAGAGTGAGTTCTACCCATGGATTCCTAACAGTATACTATGATTACATATATTTTCACACTAAAGCTTGTATATGGTAGGCCACTACTATGAAGTGGATAAAGAGAGAAATCATATGAGAACATCATGGAACACGAGTTGCATGCCAATGACAGACATCATAAAAATGTACTCTCTCTTTGATGTTCTGAATCCCGAGAAGTTAAGTTTTAGTTCCTATACTAACTTTACATCTCTTGCACCATACAAATAGGCATAATTGCCAAGAAACAAACTCCTAATCCCACAATGCAGTTTTTATAAGCACAACCAAAAGGAGTCGCTTCACATAAGGGACTCCATTATTAATAATAAGGCCAGAATTATACCAAAAAAGGATAAGCTTTCTTTACTTTTTGAATCCAAACCAGATTAAAACAGCCAACACCAATGTCATCTCACTTACTTGGGTTACAGGAAACTCATCCAAGGCAGGCAAGATGGATCCCACTGTAAGAAATGAGGACTTTTGAATTTTGCCAAGATGAATTATTATGTTAAAGAATAAAGATCTTACACTTAGTATTTCCAACAGAGATTTGAAATTTTTTACTTCCTAATGAATCTACCAAAATAAACAAATTGACCCTAGTCTAACGGCTCAAGCATTTGGCAAAAGAAAAAACTCACTATTGACAGCAGGTACAGGTCTATGTATAACAATGTATAGCAGGCTACCATTTAAGGTGGCTAATAATATAGTAACTTTTTAAGAAGAATCTTAACCAGCATCAGCACTGGCAAGTCTTGTTCCGGAGGTTGGCCTACATGGATTAAAAGTATAAGTCTTCTACATTTGAGATTATGTTATGGCAGGCTTTATCCTCATATCAAAGCTCTCTGAAATAATGCCATATTTTTATGGGTTCATGTGTGAGAAGAGGGGCTTATCTTGAATTTTAGCCAACAGTAGGTGGTGCTAAGGGACCTATCCTGGTAGTTCTGCATTCAGACCAAAAAATGCCCTAAACTCAGGAAGGTCTAAGGAACTGCATTTACTGTTTTGCATTTGACCCCACCTTAACTGCCAAATGCTTTTCACTCGGAAAATCTCAATGTTGCTCAAATAAGGGAAAAGCTCTCATTAGATGCTCTATTAGGGAGATTTGACTTGTGCTGCTTGATTTACCCGTGGTAGTCAAACAGTCACAATTTCTTCCATGAACAAAAGTAATACAAAGTATACAAGTGCACAAAGAATAGAGAGAGAGAGAGAGAGAGAAAGAGAGAGAGAGAGAGAGAGAGAGAAGCAAAGTTGAGATACAAGGGGAACATTTACCAAAAGATGCAAGATGCATAAGATAATTAATTCAGGGGACCATAAAGACAGAGTAAGTCCCTGAGTTGCACTTATTATAGTAGAATTCATACTATTATACTCATCCAAATTAAATTTGAAGTTTGTTAATACATGTATAAATTGATCAAAATGAATACCTGCAAGCACATTGTGTCACAAACAGCAGTTGATCCACAATTGCCATCATCCCCTTCCTCGACTAATCTTGAGATAAGATCTCTAAAATACATGTCCCAGACTTTCTTATTTATATTAATTGAGTCAGCAAAAGGATGTAGCACCTGTTTGCAAGTTTGGAACCGGATCAAAATGGCAGAGAATAAGGGGAAATGAAAAAACAACTAGCAATTATGTTAATAAAAATCTAACTGCACAGAGAGAAAGAGAGAGAGAGAGTCAGGAATGTTCTCAGGGTTATCCTTTAAGAAAAATTTCATTAATTATAACTAACAAAAGAGAAGACTTATCTTTACATCAATTTTGCAACCTAAATATACTTTGAACTCAACTAGTGTGAAATTTATAGAAGGATTGTTGACTTTTCATGAAGCAAGCAAATGAACATTATTGAATTTCCCCTTCTTCCCCCTTCCAGATTATTATTCATTTTTTACTCTTTAATACTATTCTTACCTGTGGGTATTGCAAAGGTGGCAACAATGGGTCTGGGAGGTCATCAGGG
Source organism: Quercus suber (assembly GCF_002906115.3). Lineage (NCBI taxonomy): Eukaryota > Viridiplantae > Streptophyta > Magnoliopsida > Fagales > Fagaceae > Quercus > Quercus suber. Next base: position 696,065 of record NW_027069792.1, on the reverse strand, counting down.
AAAAAAGGATGCTCATCAGGGCTCTTGTATCTACCCACCTAATGTGCAATGAGAAGTTAATCAAATTGCCTTCAAAAACCCAACCTTCATTTCAACTATTCCTTTTTTTTCCAGAGGTTTAACATACCTGAGCATGAAGCTTTTCAGTTTCTTTGACTATGTATTCAACCAAAGAGCCATGGAACCCATCCATGGAGAAAGCATCAGGGTCGTATGTATCCGCATTATAACAATATTGAGCTCTCTCCAAAAGGCTAAATATAATGCTATCCTCTTGTCGAATTAAGGAATTTCTTATACCCTCTAGTGTCAAGTTATCACTCACATCCACCCGTTTCTTTATTGCCAATGATCTACATAAAAAGAAACCACCAAAAATGAGAAACAAGATGCCCAAATCCATCCACAGGACACTGAAACTGTATTCTATAATATTTTCATTCTCGCAAGAATTTTACATGTATGTACAACGATTGCAGGAAGACATGCTAGCACAACAACAAAGTGGACTGTTACCAATAATTTGATGCAAGAAACCAATAGCTATCTGGTTGATCAAGAAGTCCTACAAAAGAACCATGGATGCATTGATATATTTAAGCAACTAGTTTCGGAAAATCTTAAACCAATCAAGGGGGACAAATGAAGCTGCGTTTTGCATACATTTTGGTATTAGCATTGTTTATATATATATATATATATATATTTTAATGAGTGAAATGGAAGTACAAGAAGTACTATATAAAATGAGGAGCACCTGTTGCAGAGAAGAGGTTGAATCGCCTAACTCTACTTACTTAGAAACATGGTTACAAACAAATAAATCAAGAAAACAAACCATAAAACAAGCATAAAATATAAGTTTAACTACTAACTGTTGCAATTAAGAATAAGCCTTTGAAATCTTGTCCAAGTTGATTTTGTTCCTCAAATTTAAAAAGTTGGAATTTAAAAAAATAAAAATTAAAAAGTACCACTTCCATCTTCCCATCTAACTGTTTTTTTTTTTTAATAAAATCCCATCTAACTGTTTTTTTTTTTCTTTTTGAGAAAGAGAATCCCATCTAACTGTTGTTAAAGAAAATGCATATGTGGGATAAAATAAGGTTTAGGCTAAATGGACAGACCGACAAAATTGAAACTTTTCGAGGACAAAAATGCAACTTTCTAAATTTGAAGAGGAAAGTCAAACTTGAACTTAATTGCAAGCATTTCAGCCTAGATTTATGAAGCTCATTGGGATGCAAAACTGATCAGATCATCGACCATAATGTTTAAATGTTAATATGAATGCTTATGCAAGTAGAACCACACACAAAAATACAAGTGAAATCATAAGGCAAAGACAACCAACAATGACGACAACAAGTGCCATAAACTGTGTAAAACCAAAGATAAAAAGCTATAATTATTTATTTATTTATTTATTAATAATCAAAACAAGCTGGATTCCGAAAATGAACAAAATTAGAGAAAACGGTTGGTGTTCTCGTACCCAGCGGAAGTTGCAGCAGCTTGTACAGATTGAATGCCTCTTTTGGACAAGCTTGAACCTCGGAAGCTGAAAGAGAGATTCTGCCTGGTCTGGTGGACAAAAGGGGAAATGGGTCTCGAAAATCTGGAAGTATGAGAAGGAGCTGTAATGGCAGGAGAGGCAACTCCTAACAGCTTGGCCTCCATTGAAAAGAAGGAGAGAGCTTAAATGGCAAGGAACAACGAAAAGAGAAACCCGTTAAAACCCAAGACAAAGACAAAGGACGTTATGTTGTTTGGGCCTGTTTTAGTTTTAGTGCTTTGGGGTTGGGTGAGAGACAGTGAGAGAGGACAAAGGGGTAGTAGGTGTGTTGGGTGAATGGAGAGAGTTGGCAATCTACGCTACACCTAAACGCAACGTGACACTTTTGAGTTTGACACATTATTCTCCTCCGTTGCGTTTGTGCAATGTTTGACACTGTTACTTTTGGTTTGTAAACTAAAAATCGTGAGGAATATCCCCCAACCCCACCTATCCCACCCACCAAACCAATCATCCTAATAGTCAAGAACCAACTAATTAACTTTGGTTTTCCTTCCCTTTCTTCTGGAAAAAAAAAATTATTTTTTAAAGATTCAAGCTCAAAATGCAAGTTGGAGACGAATTAATATTATAAACTGCAATTTTTGCGATGTTTGACAAGGAAGCAGGGAAATTAATTAAACTACTTGCTACGCAATCTCCTATATGGAAGAAAATATTATAAGGGTGGAAATAGTTTTTTTGTCTAATTTCTTTTTTTGATAATCAGTTTATTTGTCTAATTATATCAATTCAATTACCTTAGATTATGAGTCTTTTGGCTGCATATTATATAAAATGAAGTTTATTTGTGATAGAGGCACTATTTCAAACTTATTTGAGAAAATGAGGAGAGATACGGATTTCAGAAATGTCATTACCGGAAATTCTGAAAAAAAAGTAAGAGAGAGGAGAGAGACATAATGTGACAGAGAGAATTTTTTTTTTTTTTTTTTTACCCACCCACCCACCAAACCAATCATCCTAATAGTCAAGAACCAACTAATTAACTTTGGTTTTCCTTCCCTTTCTTCAGGAAAAAAAAATTATTTTTTAAAGATTCAAGATCAAAATGCAAGTTGGAGACGTATTAATATTATAAAGTGCAGTTTTTGCGATGTTTGACAAGGAAGCAGGGAAATTAATTAAACTACTTGCTACGCAATCTCCTATATGGAAGAAAATATTATAAGGGTGGAAATAGTTTTTTTGTCTAATTTCTTTTTTTGATAATCAGTTTATTTGTCTAATTATATCAATTCAATTACCTTAGATTATGAGTCTTTTGGCTGCATATCATATAAAATGAAGTTTATTTGTGATATAGGCACTATTTCAAACTTATTTGAGAAAATGAGGAGAGATACGAATTTAGGTAATGCCATTACCGGAAATTTTGAGAAAAAGTAAGAGAGAGGAGAGAGACATAATGTGACAGAGAGATTTTTTTTTTTTTTGAATTGTGGCAATACCATTGCTGAACAGTAAAAAAAGAGAATTTGAAATTTTGAACCTCTCAAATTGGGTGAGTTAAGAGCATCTCCAACGGTTTGGGTATCCGGCTCTAGTAGCTAAAATTTGGAGAATGAGGTGCACTGTGGATACTCCGACAGCTTCGGCAAACATGAATTTTTTTTTTTTTTTGGCTAATGAACAGTAGCCCATCAAGTCTGATGGGCTACTGTTCATTCTTCAAATACATTTTTTCTATTATAATAATGATGTGTTGAGTAAAAAAATGTTGGAATATGTGTAGTTGTTAAAAAAAGAATAAATAATGAATAAAGAAATAATATTTAAATGAGATAGAGAATGTGATAGAGAGTCTGTTGGAAAGTGTATTTGAAAAGTGTGTAGACAAAAGCTAAATGTCACTGTTCATTAGCCAAACAGTACAAAAATTTGGCTAGTTTGCTGGAGATGCTCTAAGTATAGGAACAACTACTTGGCTACGCTAAGTTTTGTTGTTTGTAATGAAAGCTAATAAAATTTACTCCAAATATTGATAGTAGCTACAATTTCTTCCTTTAAGATTTGTAGCTTTTAAAAAAATTGGATGTGGCTGCATATATCAATAAAATAAATAATTTTTTTAATTTTTATTAAAATTAATATATTTATAGTTCTATTGTAAAATTTTATTGTAATTAGTCTTCTCTTAAAATAGAAGATAAAATTTTCTATAAATTTGAAATTATTTGTTTGTTTAGCAATCATGCAATGTACTTGAAGTATTGATTATATTATCTTCTTTTTTTCTAACTTGTGTAATATTTTTGAAAATCATTTAAATTTTAGTGAATATTTTTTAAATTAAGGTTATTAACATTTACAAACTTATTATATTTTTTGTATTTAGTTAATATTAAATATGGATTTAACCTCTAAGCTTCAAACATATCTGTTTTTTGTCATAATTATCCTTTAAATAATTAAAAAAGAAATTTGTTGAAATATTTAACTCATCTAAGAATAAATAATTTTAGCTTCCAATACTGAAAATAAAGTGTGGTGTATTGTACAGCCACATCCAATTTTTTTAAAAGCTACAAATCTTAGAAAAGTAATTGTAGCTACTATCAACATTTGGAGTAAATATTATTAGCTTTCATTACAAACAACAAAGCTTAGTGAATCTAAGTGGTTGATGCTTAACTTAACTCATCCAATCTGAGAGGTTCTATTCTTGTCAAAAACCAATCACAACCAATTTTTACCAAATATTCTCTCCTCCCTCCACTAATTCTCTCTCCTTGTGGGCCCCAAAATTTTCTAAATTTCTACTGAAATTCCAAGTTCTTCTTTTTACTGTTCCTCTCATATTTCGGCAATTGAATTGACACAATTGCAAATTTTTTCTCTCTCCTAATTTCGGCAATGGTATTGGCACAATTCAATATTTTTTTCTCTCAACACATCATGTCTCTCTCCTCTCTCTTCAAAACTTTTTTCTCAAAATTTCAGCAATGGTATTGCCACAATTTTTTTTTTCTCTCTGACACATCATGTCTCTCTCCTCTCTCTTACAAACTTTTTTCTCAAAATTTCAATAATGGCATTACCAAAATTCACATCTTTCCTCAGTTTCCCAAATAAGTTTGAACTATGCCCATATCAGTATATCACAAATAAACATCATTTTATACAATATTCAGCCAAAAGACTCTTAGAATGAAGATGGTGGCCATATTAAGCATCAAGCGTACACTTGGAAAAATATGTATCTTCCCAATGAAGATTACTGCATACGATTTCCACATTCACAAACAAAGCTTTACAATAACTAGTCATTGAAATTAAAGCAAACAAACTCTAAATGATTGGCTTAATGGTTCATAAAGTTTCATGATATCTATGAGGTCATAGGTTCAAAAACTTAAGCCAATATGTTGCAATTACCCCCAAATAATTCCTCTCTACAATAACCTAGTATGTGTGAAACACCATTTTGCATTTTACAAGTAACAACCATTATGGCTACAAACAAAAGATGACTTACAAACAAAAGAGAGGGACGAAGAATGAAAATAAAGAACCCAAGGAAATAATTTAGCTTGAAGTGAAGAAGTAAGCAAACGTTCATATACACAAATCATATTATGCATTTTACACTATAGATAGTCTTTAATTTCCTCAATATGAAAATACCTTGATATGTTTATTATACCTTGATATGAAAATACATTGATATATATATGTGTGTGTGTGTGTGTGTGTGGGGTGGGGGGGGGGGGGGGGGGGGGGATGGGGGGGGGAGGGGGGGGGGGAGGAAGCCCGAAGAGAAAGAACCATCAACGGGACCCACCCAAGGTATAATTGGGCTCGACTATTCATCGAATCAGGCCCAGCTTAATCAGAACAACCAAAACGCTAGATGGATCAGGGAAATCGAGAATGGTAATTCGCCTGAGGAAGCCAAGAAGCAGATACTCTTGGGGAGATGGGAGATAAGGTATAAAGGCTAGGGGTTTGGAAGCCGAGAAGGATTATTGTGACTTGCGAATAAGAGTAGGAGGAAACTTCTAGAGAAAGCATCTATCACCTCCACATTCAAGGCATTGCACCAACTTACCCTGCCACATTAATGGCAAAATGACCCTTGAACAGTGCCTTCACAGCTTGTAATCTACTCTACCACCACTGGCAAGGCAATGATGGGACAAGTATCCAAAGAAAGATCGATAGCCCTCCAAGTGGAAGGCTGGGATGCAATTCAAATGGCCATAAATAGGAAGGAAGGTCATACTTGATGAGGGTCGGAAAAAGTTCAAAAAGAGAAGTAGTGATAGAGAGAGAAAGAGAACTGTGTAAAACCGAGAAGTGTATTTCTCAAGAAACAATTGCTCCTTGGCCAACCCGAGGAAGGAAATTGTTGAGGTACAAATTTTTGAGCCTTGATTTTATTAACCCACTCGCAAAAATACCCACATGAGCCCACACATTATTCCAAACCCACATAAATATTCTCATATACATATTACCCAAATATTCTCTATACTATTGGCCCTTCACAAATACTCCATACACAAGCCCATAAATTGCCTTGGGCATTCTCACAAATATTACATATTATATCCCACATATTACCCAACTAGAATTTTTCACAAAAATACTCATCATGTTACTAGGAAAATTGGGTCACAAAACTATGCTATCCTCACAAAAAAATCCCAAACTCATTTACCTTGTGGGCAAAACCCAAAAAGGCCCAACAATATCATTTACTAAGCCCGTTACTACACGGCAACATTTACTAAACTTGTTGCTATACAGCACCTTTAAACCTGTTGCCCGTTGCTACACAACACCATTTACTAAGCCCGTTGCTACATGGTACCTTAAAGCCCGTTGCTACATGGCACCTTTAAAACTCGTTGCTACACGGCACCATTTACTAAGCACGTTGCTACACGGCAATATTTTACAAAATCTCAAAATCATTTTTTTACAAAGCCCAAATATTAGCCCAAATACAAATTTGGCACTATTTTCACAAAGCCCAAATATTAATTTGGCAACTATCTTTACAAAGCCCAAATACTAATTTGGCGTTATTTTCACAAAGTCCAAATATTAATTTGGTAACTATTTTTACAAAGCCCAAATACTAATTTGGCGCTATTTTCGCAAAGCCCAAATATTAATTTGGCAACTATCTTTACAAAACTCAAATACTAATTTGGCGCTATTTTCACAAAGCCCAAATATTAATTTGGCAACTATCTTTACAAAGCCCAAATACTAATTTGGCACTATTTTCACAAAATCCAGATATTTGGCAACTATCTTTACAAAGCCCAAATACTAATTTGGCGCTATTTTTACAAAGCCCAAATGCCAACTTGGCAACTATCTTTACACTATCTCATAAAACCCAAATATTATTTTGGCAACTATCTTATAAAGCCTAAATGCTAATTTGACACTTATTTTCCAAAACCCAAAATGCTATTTTGGCAAAAACAATTACTTTATGCTCAAAGCCCAAACATTAATATTTGGCACCATTATTAATTTTACAACTATTTCATAAAGCCAAAATACTATTTTGGCACACATTTACAAAGTCAAAGTATTATTTTGACACCTATTTTACATATGCTAAAATCCCACTCATGGGAAATATAAATTATTTATCTCTCAAAAAAAATTGCTTTCACAAAATTTATAGGAACTATGTCTATTCTTTCCATAATCAACTAACTACAAAGCCTATGAATATCACCCATGGAAAAACTACTCACTTTGTAGGGTTAACCAAGCCCAAGCCCAAGCAAGCTTATCTACAAAGCCCAGCTGGGTTAGGCTAGCCTACACACAAATATCAGTAATTGGAAAACACGTGAACTGGTCAGCCAAATTTCAGCAACAATTGAACAGTTGGAGCCCCTTCCCATAAAGTCCCAACTTGTCCAATCAGATTAGAAAACAGACACGTGTCCACCAGGGGATGAATCCTTTCTCCACAAGCTGAAATCTCATCATTTCTCAAGTGACATAAAGCTGAAGGTGATGTGATAGAAAGCTGGGAAAGTTTCAGCTAGTTGTCACTTCTTTCTCCTTCAATTCATTCAGTCAAGAACCCAAAGCTGCCATGACCAGGGCAATGAAGCTCTTGAAACGACATAAAATCAGCTCATTTTCATACTAAAAATGTGTATTCTCTGGTTCATGGACCAAGCACATGAACCCCAAATGGGGAAACTTAGGAAAATGTGGTTTGGAGGGTACCAAGGGGATCCCAGCAGAGTTCCCAGCAAGGGCTCTAAGGTTGACACTTGGCTTGGGGTGACACAAATTGCCCTAGGGAGCTCTGATTCTAGTTGTAGCATAACCAAGATCATTAGCCTAAAGCATGCTCTAATCCCATCAACCAAGGCTAATGAGCATTCAATGCTAAGCTAGAAACCCAGCTATTACTACCTAAAACAGCAAGAACCTTCTAAAAGTTAAGCTTACTACTCTTAGCTAAAAATCCTAAGAATGATTCTCTAAGGATTTTCTAAAGATTGAGAAAGATTATTAAAGATTATTTGCTAATTACCCCCTAAAACCCAACTATAAATGGGATTCTCCAGTAATGCTTCAACAACTAACTCACTAAGCTACACACCAAGATTTTTCCGTAACCTCTCTACAAAAAGCCTTCTCTAAGCTCTAAAAAGTCACTGAGTTCTTAGTTTTAAGCTTAGAAACGAAGTTTCCTAGCTCCTGACTTGAAAACACTCCTCATAGCTCTACTCAAAGATATTCAACTACCCCCAGCAAAAAGTCCCAGCAGTCATACTATACACTCCCACTCATTATTCATACTACTCTCCAATGACTCTCATTACTCATACTATCTGAAATATCCCTCATTACTCACTATATTCATGAGCATGTCTTGGCACCATAATGATCTTGCTAGCTGGGATCTCTCTCTCTCCCTTCATCTCACACTAAGTTTTCTCTATTATATGTTATTATGGAACCTATGATATTTACTTATTCATTTACTATTAATGGCTATGATGTAACTGTTACTATAGAGTTTTACCCTCATATTGTTGTACTAGAAGCCTCTTCTCCAGAGCTAACAGATGATGAGTCTTAATTTGTGAAGTAGCTAACAACTGAAAGTTTATTCTGTTTTTATTATTTTACCATTGAGCCGTTCTCTGCAGAACACTTTACCGCTAGGCCGTTTTCTGCAAAAATACTTTACCACTAGGCTATTTTTTGCAGAAATGCTTTACCGTTGGGTTATTTATTACAATATGTTTTTTGATCATGCTGATGTGTCTGCTGTAGGGATTATTCATGGTCATTCTTGTCAGCCTCAACCTAAGCACAAGGCATAAAATATAGTGAATTTTTTGGACCTTCACTGATAGCCTTTAGGCCGTGCACCAAGCCCATCGTTGAGTTTTGATTTAGACCTCTAACCCATTATAAATCTTATTTGTCGGAAGGAAAATTTTTTCGCCCCTGACAGAAATAAAATAAGAATCTCTTTTTTCCTAATTCATTTATATCAAGTCTTATCATTCTTGCCAACCCCATTTCTTTCATTATTAAGCCGTAGTCCTTAGGAAACAACGAGTTGGTCTTAATTACCCATCTCTACAAATTAATTGTATTTGACTCCTATCCTAGCCCATTCTTAGTAGGTTGGGCTTGGTTTTAAGATTCTCCCCCTACAATAAATATATATATAAAAGTTTATAAGTAAAATTGTGCAATGCATTGCCTTGGACTAGTATATTATAATTTTTTGTTGGCGAAACTACATTATTAGTCCCTAAAGTTTACTTGCTGAGTGCAATTAGTCCCTAAAGTTTCAAGTGAGCATTTTTAGTCCTTAAAGTTTAAATATTAAGCATTATTGGTCCCTCTGTTAAGTTATGTTAGTTTGTTGTCTATGTGTAACGGAATCATGATGTGGCAAATTTTTTAATGACATGACAACTTAGTTGTAGGTGTAATCAAAATCTTAGTCCTATTTTTAAAAATAATAATAATAAATCACCCTATTGCTAGCTATCTACACCACCCTCTCCTAAATGCCACTATTCTTACCACACCAAAAACGTTCAAACTTATGACCACATTGTTCATAAGTCATAACAAACAAAAAAGTCTTGCCATTGGGGTATATGATTTAGATCTAGTATCTCATCGTCGCCATCATTGTTAACAAGACCTTTGGTGAGAATCTTGGAAGGAAGAGTTGGTCCTCATTGGGTTGAAGTCAGGAGATAGTTTAGGAGTGGACTCGGATCCACGGCGAAGGAAGAAAAAAACCTATACTATCACACCCAATGCAAAATTTCAATCAAAGGCACTATCTTTGTGGCTTACAAATCAAATTGACCAAAAATGAAAAGTAATTGACACAAAGATTAGTAAGGTACAACAATGACAGTCATAACCATAAGCCCATAACTTTTCTTCAAGCTTACTTTTCTATTTTTCCAACTAAGTAATTTCAAAACTCAAGAAAAATAGTTGATTGATCTAAAGGCTCTAGACCTATATAGTGTGGCCCATGTATGGGCGATGTGGTCTTGGGTTGCTAGCAAGTCTTTATCGTTTGTTATAATCCATGGTCTTGGGTTGTCAGATCTTTTGCTAGTGTGTTGAGAAATGCAGGAGTATGGGAGGGATGATGCTAGTGATGGTTACTATGGTCATGAATATATATATATATATATATCTATATATATATATATATATATTAATTTGAAAATGACTAGAATTAATTAGACCTAAAAACTAAGTTGCCACAACATTATAAAATTGACACATCATTATTCCATTAGACACATAAACAACAAATTAACAAATCTTAATGGAGGGACCAATAATGCTCACTTTTAAAACTTTAGAGACTAAAAACGCTTATTTGAAACTTTAGGGACTAGTAGTATTTAGTAGGTAAATTTTAGAGACCAACAATGTATTTTCGTCTTTTTGTTTTAATAAAAAAACTTATCATACATAGTAGCAAAATCTGATCTTAATTCAGTTGTTTTAGATACATCTCCTTCGGTGTCTCACAAATCATGATTATTTAGATTTATTGCTGCTTGGGTTAGAGATGAATCATGTGAGGAGCTGATATTGAATGCCTAGAGAATTCCCCATGAAGGAAGTCCCACTTTCTCGCTACGTAGGAAAATCCAAAAATCCACACATCTACTCTCAAGATGGAATAAGGAATGTTTTAGACATTGCAGTCTAAAAATTACTCAAATCCTGTCAAAAATTGATGAAATTCAAAAACTTGAGCCAAGCCTAGAGAATCTAATTCTTGAAGAAAATCTTCAAAGAGAATTGGATGAATGGTTCATAGAGATGAAACTTTAAAACGGTAGAAATCCAAGGAGATTTGATTAGCGGAAGGGGACCAAAACACGAGGTTTTTCCATCTGTCTATGGTCATTCGTAGTCAGAAGAATTATATTGAAACCATTAAAAATGAGCAGCGAGTGTGGCTAAGCAACCAAAAAGATATTGAACACTTCTTCACTAGCCAATACAAAAAAGCTATTTTCTCAGCATGAATTAGATTTTCCAAAGAATTTGGATGACCTTTTCTAGCACTGTATTTCAGACGAGGAAAATCATGACATTAGTGCCATCCCTTCAGCTGAAGAGATTCACTAGGTTCTTTTTCACATGAATCCCACAAATTCCCCTGGATCGGATGGAATGCCAACTTTGGTTTTCAGACAATATTGGCATATTGTTGGGTAAGAGGTTGAGTGCTATTCAAATTTTATCTATTATTTATTATTTATTTATTTATTTATTTTTTTCAGTCAAGTTCTCTTTTTAGAGAAGTAAATCACTCCCACATTGTTTTGATTCCAAAAAACAAAGAACCATCTTCTTTCAACCATTTCAAGCCTATTAGTCTTTGCAATACAGTATATACCTTTGCTTAGTAAAATAATTGACAAAGATTAATCTGCCTCTATTCTAGGTCAATGGATTGCAGAAAATTCAATTTTAGTGCAAGAGCTTCTTCACTATTTTAAGAAGAGTAAAAGGAAAATTGGTCTTGTGGGAATAAAAGTGGATTTGTAGAAGGCTTTTGACAAAGTCTGTTGGAAGTTTCTGTCAACTGTGCTAAAAAACCTTGGTTTTTGCCAAACTTTTATCAATTGGGTGGAGGTATGTGTATTTACAGTGTCTTATTCCATTATTATAAATGGCTCTGTTACTAATAAAGTTTTTCCTAAGCGTGGCCTAAGATAAGGAGATTCCCTTTCTCCTTAGCTATTTATTATTTGTCAAGAAGTTTTATCCAGATTAATAAATAGAGCAATGGATGCTGGCAGGATTAAGGGAGTGAAGATCAGTAGAGGAATTTCCGCTATTTCACATCTCATGTATGCCGATGATGTTGTTTTATTTTGGAAAGCCTTTGTGAGGGAGGTGACAACTATGATAGATTTCTTAGAAAAATATTGCGAGTGGTTAGAGCAATCGATTTACAAGGATAAGTCCGGATTCATAACTTCAAAATCCACTCATAGAGAAACTGAGAGGCAGTTCGCTAATCTTGAATATGAGGAAAATGCCTCAAGATTCTAAATATTTGGGAAATCCAATGTTCCTCACCAAAAGGAGAACTCGGGATTTTAAATTTGTTAAAAATAAGCTGAAAGGTAAACTTGCTAGTTGGAAGAACAAGCATCTATCTTGGGTAGCAAGGAGCACTTTAATTAGATCTGTTGCTCAATCCTCTCCTTTGTATTCTATGTTAATTTTTGAATTACCAAGGAAAATATATGAATACCTTGATGCTACAACAAGTAGATTTTGGTGGAAACAAGAGGTGGAAGAATCTAGATACTTAGCTCTGCGGAGCTGGGATAGTCTTTGCCAACCTAAGAAACACGGAGGGTTGGGTTTTCGAAGATCTAAGGATGTGAACTTTGCAATGCTCAAAAAATTGGGCTGGATTATTTTAACAGATCATAATAAACTTTGCTCTCGAGTTCTAAGAAGCAAATATAAAGTGAGGCGGGATTGGCTTCGTTAACCACCAAAGCAAAATGCTTCACTAGTTTGGTTAGGCATCGAAAAGGCCAAGCTAGGCTTAAAGAAGGGTGCCTATTTTATTGTGGGTAATGGGCAAAATATCAGTGTGTGGGAAGACCCTTGGATTCAAGGTTTCAACCCAAAACCAAGGGATGAGACACAACAACTGGACTTCCTTAGGGTGGCTGATCTCTTTGACAAAATAGGGAGGGTGTGGGATGTTCAAAAACTACATGCCACTTTTGATGATGCATTGATAGAAGCTATTTTGAAGATTCCTATTACAATGTTCCAAAAGGAAGACAAACTTGTGTGCGTGCTTGATAGAAAAGGTGTCTATTCTATGAGATCTACTTATGGTGCTAATCAGAGCATCCATTTTGATGATACCAATAAAAATATTTGGATAGGAATTTGGAAAGCAAAAATTCATGAACGATTGAAAATTTTCCTATGGAGGATTGCAAATAACACTTTTCAAACAAAGTTCAGACTGGCTCCATTTTTGTAAGGAAGTGACACCTTTTGCCTTTTCTGTGAAGCTAAAGAAGAATCTATCCTACGTCTTTTTTCTATGTGTTCTTTGGCAAGAGTTTTGTGGTTTGAAAATTGCTGGGGTGTTCACATAGACAGCATACCACTTAATTCCCCAAAAGACCTTGTGTCTTTCATTATTAAGCCCCCATCCCAAGAGATACAGTAGGTATGGGAGAAAGATTTCATTTTAAAGGCGACACTAGTGCTAGAATCACTATGGAAAATCAGAAATGAATAAAAATTTCAACAAAAAGTCTTGTTGTAAGTGAAGTTCAAAACTCTTTGATTAAAAGATTCAGAGAGTTTAAGAGAGACGAGAAACAAAGCTCACACCACCTTCCTCCAAAGCCCAGCAAGAAATGGAGCAAACCCCCTATGGGTACCATAAAAATAAACTATGATGCAGCTGTGTCCCCACACAATGTAGCTCTAGCCATTATTGCTCGTGACCACAATGGAGATCTAGTTTGGGTAGAAACGAATATCATCCCTAGTTGCTCTTCATTGGTGGCTAAAGCTCAGCTATAAGATTGGGTGTGCAAGTTGCTAGCAGAGAGAATTGGAGTAGAGTTGTGTTAGAGAGTGACTTGGAGGAATGCATCCTTCATTTATCTCATCCAATGGAGACGCCGGCGAGGTCTATTGAAGGGCTTATACAAGACATTTGCTCTATATGTATTTATTCCTCTATTTGTTTTCTTTGGGTCAAAAGTGAGCCTAATGCTACCGCTCATTCTCTTGCCAAATGGGCATTCTTTTGTAATTTTGCAGGCCCTGTTTCTTTTGCTGTTTATCCCCTTTCTGTCTTGAATGTTTTGAAAGGGGATTGTTTTGTATAGTTTTCTGTTGTTTTCAATAAAATCTTTCTTTGAAGCAAAAAAAAAAAAAAAAAAAAAAAAACCTTATCATACACAATGTGCTTTGTCACCAAACTTGGAGTGAATTTTGTTATATTATTTTTGCAATCTATTTTATTATTTAAACTTAATTATATTTTTGTGGGGTGAAACCTTCGAGGTGGGCCTCGAAAGTCTTCGACGTGCACATTTAATTTGTTGGGAACAAGAAGATTAGCTTACAATGGGAGAACTAAAGAAATAAACCAAGAAACCAAGAAATGGAAAGGAATGCAGAAGTAGATTAATGTGGTAGCGTAGAACTTTATTATTTGAGGTAATAGTAATACAACTCCATGAAATGATACAAAATTCCACTCAACTTGCTCTTACAATACTCTCTTAATCTCTCAATTTCTGAACCCCCATCTAGATGGGGTAAACCCTATTTTATAGTGGTTGAGCTCTCCTTCCATAGTAGGTTGTGATAATGGTGGTAAGGGATACTTGTCTCATCGGGTTTCTTCTCCCTCATTTTGGAGATTTGAGAGGGTTTTTGGGTCTATGACACTATTTAGGCCAGTCACTCAGAAATAAATACAGCTCAAGGTGGGGTCACCTAATTAATGCAAAGGTGATTGTTGCCCATTCTAGATGTTACCATTCCTAGGTCGTTGGCGCTCCTCAAGATGGTTGTGGCTTTTAGACTTCTTCTTAGTAAAGAATCTTGTGTTTTTCTTTAGCTGAGGAGGAAGATGTGGTTGTGTGGATTGGGCCCCTGAAGGGAATTCCTTGGAATGGGCCCTTGGTCCCATTGGTTGAATCAGGCTTCCAGGACTTCTTCATTTCTTTCTTGGGCCCTCGGCTCTCAGCTATTACTAGATGAAGATTACATTACCCTTCCGCAATATTATTATAAAATTTAGTAAACCTATATTTTTTAATTAATCCGTAAATTGCACATATATAATACTAGTTATTTACTAAATTTGGGAGGCTAGGCTAGTAAATTTATTAATTCATAGGGGGAGGTTAGTGCAATTTATTAAAAAATTGATTTAAAATATTATTATTTTATTTATTTTTGTTGAATGAATCACTGCAAAAAAAAAAAAAAATCATTCAAATACAATAATTGAGATGCAAGAGACTTAGACTGGTTGACACTTTTTGGGTATTTCCAATTGAAACTTTCTGTGTTCAAATCCTTTACTCTAGTTAGTTCAATTAGTAAAGTATTTATTTGTCAAACAAGAGGTCTATGGTTTAAACCCATGGTTTTAAAAACTTGACCAGATCGACCAGACCTACCGGTTTGACCGATTCAATTGAGAACTGGGCACCGGTTCGGTCTAGTAAAAATGCCCAAAACCAGTAAAAAGCCTGGTTAAACCGGGAACCAGAGGCAAAAACGGTTTTGCCCTCGGTCCAGTTTTTAAAATCATGTTTAAACTTCACCTATACCAAAAAATTAATTGGTGTCTTGCCTTGATGATAAAGAGCAATTGTTAAGAAGCGAATGCAATAGATTAAAATGTTATCATATCTTTGAAAAAAAAAAAAACCATTGAATAATAAAATATATATACAATTGGGATTATTAATATTATTATTAAGTTTTAACATGAAATACAATTGAGATTTGAGAGCCTACACAGCAGTACAATATACTCGTACACACAAAAGAGGAAGCGGGAATAATATTTATTCTCATAAAAAAAAAAGGAATAATATTTATTAATTAAACTTTTTTTTTTTTTTTTTTAATTGTAAGTAAGATTCCCCGCCAGAAATAACAGAAGCCGCCACATTCTCAAGCGTTTTTATGATTTTATCTATCTTTTCAAACTTAATGTAAAACTTAAAAAGTCTAAAACTGAGCTATCTGTGAGCTCCAAAATGCAAATTTCCATGCCAATCCGAACCCCATCATTGGTTTCAAGACGAAGACTTTTGGAAGAGAAGCTCATAGGCCTCCACAAGTGGACCAACCTCAAACAAGTTAAGCAAGTCCACGCCCAGATTCTCAAAGCCAATCTCCTCCAGGACCTCTCTGTAGCACCCAAGCTCATAGCTGCTTTTTCTTTATGCCACGAAATCGTGTTGGCAGTCAATGTTTTCAATCAAATCCAACAACCCAATGTGCATTTGTACAATACTTTGATCAGAGCCCATGTTCGCAACTCTCAGCCTTCACAGGCCTTTGCAACTTTCTTTGAAATGCAGAGTAATGGGGTTTATCCTGATAATTTCACATACCCATTTCTTCTTAAAGCCTGTTCTGGCCACTCTTTGTATCCTATGGTCCAAATGATTCATACCCATATTGAAAAGTTTGGTTTTTGTTCGGATATTTTTGTGCCCAATTCGCTTATTGACAGCTATTCCAAGTGCGGATCCTTTGGGGTTAATGCGGCAAGGAAGTTGTTTATGGTGATGGGAGAGAGAGATGTTGTCTCTTGGAATTCTATGATTAGTGGTTTGGTGAAAGCCGGCGAGTTGGGGGAGGCTCGCCACTTGTTTGACGAAATGCCAGAAAGGGATACTGTTAGTTGGAATACAATATTGGATGGATATGTGAAGGCTGGAGAAATGAACAAGGCATTTGAATTGTTTGAGAAGATGCCTGACAGGAATGTTGTGTCTTGGTCAACTGTGGTTTCGGGTTATTGTAAAGCAGGGGATATGGATATGGCAAGAATGTTGTTTGATAAGATGCCTGTCAAGAACATAGTTCCTTGGACTATAATTATATCTGGGTATGCTGAAAAGGGGATGACAAAGGAGGCAATTAGCTTGTACAATAAAATGGAGGAGGTTGGGTTGAGGCCTGATGATGGGGCTGTCATTAGTATTTTGGCTGCTTGTGCCGAGTCTGGTTTGCTTGGATTGGGTGAGAAAGTTCATGCCTCTATTAAGAGAACTAAATTTAAGTGTAGGACTTCAGTGTCAAATGCATTAGTTGATATGTATGCAAAGTGTGCTTGCTTAGACAAGGCATTTAGTGTCTTTGATGGTATGGCTAGGAGAGATGTAGTATCTTGGAATGCCATGCTCCAAGGGTTAGCCATGCATGGGCATGGTGAGAAGGCACTTCAGCTTTTTTCTAGAATGAATGAAGAAGGTTTTGCGCCAGATAAAGTTACCTTCATTAGTGTCTTATGTGCTTGTAGCCATGCTGGCTTTGTTGAGGAAGGCCTTCAATACTTCTACACAATGGAGAGAGACTATGGGATTATTCCTGAAGTTGAGCATTATGGTTGTGTGATTGACCTATTAGGTCGTGGGGGGCGTCTTAACGAAGCTTTTAGGCTTGTGCAAAGCATGCCAATGGAATCAAATGCCATTATTTGGGGAACCCTTTTGGGAGCATGCCGAATGCATAATGCAGTGGATCTTGCTGGGGAGGTTGTGGATCATTTGGTTAAATTAGAACCATCAGATGTAGGGAATTTTTCCATGTTGTCAAATATTTATGCTGCAGCTGGAGATTGGGACAGTGTTTCCAATGTAAGGCTGCGAATGAGAAGAATCGGAATCCAAAAACCATCAGGGTCTAGTTCTATAGAGGTTGATGAGGAGTTGCATGAATTCACAGTATTTGATAAATCACACCCTAAATCAGATAAAATATATGAGATGATTGACAGATTGGTACAGGACCTTAAGCAGGTAGGATATGTGCCAAAAGCATATCAATAGAAGTGCAGATAATGGTTCAGGTACCCAACACGTTGCTAATCTATCACTTATATTGCTAGCATATTTTTAGTTAAAGGGACGGGCATTTTTGTGAATCCTCATTTTGTGGAACATTTTCAGGAAAAAGTCCACAAGAATGCTTCTATTTTTTTGCTGGATGTGTTTCAGCATGAATTGACTGTACTAATAGAAGAAGGATGGTCTGGTTTATTTTTTATATATGTATACAAAAATGTTTAAAAATTGTAAGCTTTTACTGATTATGCAAGTTTCTTTTAGTTTCTGTTAAAGTGATCCTTATTGTCTCTCCATAAAGTTGGAAGAATTATCTTATCTTTTTGTTCATTGTAATTTATTTTTTCTTATTTCTATGCTTTTAGTTTTTTCTGCTTTCATATGTGTCAAGACACATGCTGCACTAGTTGAAAAGAAATCCAGAAAAGCTGCATCAGTTGTAGAATTGTAGAACTTTCCAGAAATGACATGTAGCTTATTATTAGAGAAGTAAACTGTATGTAGTTTAGTATAAGGCTAAGAGGTTCAGTTAGTTACACTAATAGTCCACGTGTTCCTAATCTATTGGACACTGAGAATTCTGTTATTGCAGAGGATTTGGCGCCTAATCTGTTATGGCTAGTTAGATAAGGACGATTGTATAAAAGCACCAATGATTGTAATCTATTGAATGTAATACACTCGTTTTACTCTTTTTCTGTTTTCTTCTCTAGAATATTCTCTCTAGAAATCTATAGAAACTCTGTTTTCTTTCATGGTATCAGAGCCACCATTAATGGCGTCCTCTGCTAGTTCATCATCTTCTGCAACAATAGGATCAAGCACGAGTTCTTCAATCACTCATGGTGTTAATCCATCCTTACTGCTCTTGTTAAATATGGCAAGTATGGTTATTGTGAAGCTTGATTACAACAACTATATGGTGTGAAGGCATTAAATCGAAGTGATTTTGGTAGCCTATTCAATGATCAATTTCATTGATGATGATGATCATGCACTAGATCCTTTCCTTAAGGATAGTTCAAGAAACTTTACAACTGAAGCTAATCTAGAATTCTTTCAATGGAAGAGCCGTGAACAGACCTTGTTTACTTTTCTCAATTCAACACTCTCAATCTTGACTCTCACTGTAGGCCAGAAATTTGGAAAAGGAGTTTGGAAAGTGCTTGAGAAAAGGTTTGCTTCTGTTTCACAATCTCATATTCTCAGTCTGAGAAATGAGCTATTGAGTCTCAAGAAAGGCTCAGAATCCATGGATCCTTTCTTCCAAAGAATTAAAGAAATCAGAGACAAGCTTGGAGCTGTAGCAATCTGTGTTGATGAAGAAGAGCTAATTCATCTAGCTCTAGAAGCTTTACCATCAGAGTATGATGCATTCTGATCTGCAATCAGAACTAGAAATGATATACTCACACTTGAAGAATTGAATACACTCAATCAAGAAGAGGTTAGATCTTAGGGATTCTACTTCCTTGGCTATGGCAGTCAATCACTTTAATCAAGGTTTTAATAGAGGCAGAGGCAGAGGCAAGAATGGTAACAATAGAGGTCGTGGTAATGGTAGAGGCGGTAATTCTTCACAATTCCACAATAATCAACTCTCAGGTGGTGGTCAATTTCACAATAGCATTGGCCAAGTTAGTGACAATCAATTTACTCACTTTCCACAGTCCAAGTCATCTTCCTCTTCTCAATCACAAGGACAGAGAGTTGCTTGTCAGATATGTGGTAAGAATGGACATTCTGCTTTGGACTGCTACCATCGCACAAATTTTGCTTACCAAGAAAGACATACTCTAGCCAAGCTTGCTTCTATGGCTGCTAGGTCTATGGCTGTAACAGCAAGTGCTGATCAGAATTCTAATTGGCTAACTGACACTGAGGCTTCTGATCATATCACACCAGACCTATCTCAGCTTTCACTTACTCAACAACTTACAGCTGGTGAGTCTGTAACAGTTGGCAATGGGCAAGAATTTCCAGTGACACATATTGTAAATGGTAAGCTACTCACTCCTTCTCACAATTTCTGTCTAAAAAACATACTTAGGGTTTCTCAAATTGCTTCCAACTTGTTATATGTGCATAAGCTATGCCTCCAAAATAATGCATTTTGTTACTTTGATGCTTATCAGTTCTCAATTCAGGATTTGCCTATGGGGAAGGTCCTTTACAAAGGGCTGAGTAAGGATGGAGTCTATCCTATTCCTCCCTTTGCTTCTCTGCCTTCTTCATCTCCTTCTAATGTCAGTCCCAGTGGCTTTGTTGCTGTGTCATCTCAGAATTTGCTTTGGCACAATAGGCTTGGACACCCTTGTGCAAAGGTCTTACATTCTGCTATGTCAGATACTCTGTCTGTTAAGCTTTCTAATATTAGTGACATCTGTTCTAAATGTACTTCTTGTATAAGTGCTAAAATGCACAAGCTTCCTTTTCCCAAACATGTGTCAAGTTCTGATTATCCTTTTCAATTGGTACATTCTGATGTATGGGGCCCTGCTCCTGTGATTTCTGTACTTGAACACAGATTTTATGTGATTTTTGTTGATGACTTTACTCATTTTACTTGGTTGTTTTTGTTAAAACATAAGTTTGATGTGTTCAAGGTGTTCTTACATTTCAAGGTCTTTGGTTGAAACTTAGTTTAATGCCAAAATCAAGACCTTAAGGTCAGATGGAGGTGGTGGATTTGTTAATAACAATTTCAAGTCTTTTTGTTTGGAGCATGGGATTCAACATCAGCTTTCTTGTCCATATTCTCCTCAGCAAAATGGTATTGCTGAGAGGAAACATAGGCAAATTGTAGAGAGTGGCTTATCTATGCTTCACCACTCTAATCTTCCTCTCTCATATTGGTCCTATGCATTTAGTAATGCTGTTTACCTTATTAATAGAGTTCCCGCTTCTGTTTTGAATTTTATCTCTCCATGGGAAAAGTTGTACAATCACAAACCTTCTTTTACTGCCTTGAAAACATTTGGCTGTGCCTGTTATCCTCTTTTGAAGCCTTACAATTCTCATAAATTTGATTCTAAATCCAGGTAATGTATTTTTCTTGGTTACCCTCCTCAATCAAAGGGTTATATCTGCTTGGATGTCTTGTCAACCAAGATTTACATTTCTTGTCATTGTGTGTTTGATGAGTCTATCTATCCTCATTATCCTGTTCCTAGTTCTAGGCCGCCTGCTTCCACTTCTTCTTATCCTTCTCTTTCCTTTGATGTATGGCTATCCACCTTACTTCCTTGCTCATCTCTTCCTGTTTCTAGTCCTACCGTCCCTATTGATACTCAGACTGTTTCTTCTACCTCTGTACCTCCTCATCCCACTGATCTTCTTCCTATCCAGTCTGTTTCTGCTCCTAGTACTACTGTTAGTCCTATTGCTTCTGTTACTGATTCTATCTTTACTTCCACTGCTCATACTCGAGCTTGTTCCTTATTCTACTGTCACTCCTAGTCCATCCACAAATACACATCCCATGCTTACCAGGTCCAAGAATGGTATTTTCAAGCCTAGGGCCTATGCTGTTCAAACTGATTATAGTTGTACTGAACCTCCCTCTTATTCTGTGGCTTCTAAGTTTCCTAATTGGGTTGAGGCAATGGATTCTAAGTTTGAGAGTTTGCAACGGCATCTAACTTGGTCTTTGGTTCCTTTACCTCCTAATAAGAATTTTGTGGGATGCAAGTGGGTGTACAAGGTTAAGAGAAATAGTGATGGTAGTACTACTAGATTTAAAGTTAGGCTTGTTGCCAAGGGGTATTTGTAGCAATATGATTTGGACTATGCTGAAACTTTTAGTTCTGTGGTCAAGCCTACTACTGTGAGATTGATTCTAGCTTTGACAGTGGATTTTGGGTGGTCCTTAAGGCAATTAGATGTTTCAAATGCCTTTCTTCATGGGGTTTTGCATGAGGAAGTCTACATGAGTCAGCCACTTGGGTATAGGGATCATGCTAGACCTCATCATGTTTGCTTGTTGCACAAAGCAATTTATGGTCTTAAGCAAGCTCCTAGGGCATGGTTTGACAGCTTTACCTCTTAGTTGTTTCACTTGGGTTTCCATGCTTCCTGTGCAGATAGCAACTTGTTCATTCTCATTCATTCAACTCATGTAGTTTACTTACTTCTTTATGTGGATGATATTATCATTCCGGGAACCATGCTGCATTTGTTGCTGAGATTATCAAGCAACTTGGGGTTTCTTTTGCTCTCAAGGATTTAGGTCCTTTGCATTACTTCTTGGGTTTGCAGATTGAATACACTAATGGTGGACTGTTTGTGCATCAATCTAAGTATGCCAAAGATTTATTGTCTAGGTTTCATGTGCTAGATAGTAAACCTTGTTCTAATCCTTGTGCCTCTAACCATTATCATGGTCCATCTGCCAGTCCTATTCTATCTGATCCCACTGCCTACAGAAGTCTTGTAGGGGCTTTGCAATACTTAACTTTTACCAGACCAAACTTGTCTTATGCAGTTCAACAGGCATGCTAGTTCATGAGTAAACCATCTCAGCATCATCTCATAGCTGCTAAGAGGATTTTGAGGTATTTAAGGGGTACTCTTCACTTGGGCATTCATTTTAAGCCTGGTCCTCTTGCTCTTTCTGCATACTGTGATGCTGACTGGGCTGGTGATCCCATTGACAGAAGGTCTATTACTAGCATGGTTGTGTTTTTAGGCAATTCCCCTATCACCTAGTCTGCCAAGAAGCAGTCAGTTGTCTCTAGATCTTCAACAGAAGCTGAGGATAGATCTCTAGCTCTTACCACTGCAGAGTTGCATCGGTTGAGGATGCTTCTTAAAAGACTTGGGGGTTTACTTGTTTCATCCTCCAATTTTGTGGTGTGACAATGTTTCTGCTCTTGCCTTAGCTTCTAATCCTATTTTCCATGCCAGAACTAAACATATAGAAGTTGATTATCATTTTGTTAGGGAGAAGGTTCTTAATCGAGATATGCTTATCAAATACATTTCCACGTTGGATCAATTGGCAGATCTCTTTACTATGAGCTTACATTCTCCTCGGTTTCATGCTCTTTCTTTCAAACTCATGGGCCATTTTCCCCTTCATTTGAGGGGGGATGTCAAGATACATGCTGCACTAGTTGAAAAGAAATCCAAAAAAGCATCAGTTGTAGAATTGTAGAACTTTCCAGAAGCAACATGTAGCTTATTATTAGAGATGTAAACTGTTTGTAGTTTTTTTTTGGTAAACTGTTTGTAGTTTAGTATAAGGCTAAGAGGTTCAGTTAGTTACACTAATAGTCCATGTGTTCCTAATCTATTGGACACTGAGAATTCTGCTATTGTGGAGGATTTGGCGCCTAATCTGTTATGGTTAGTTAGATAAGGATGATTGTATAAAAGCACCAATTGTAATCTATTGAATGTAATACACTCATTTTACTCTTTCTGTTTTCTTCTCTAGAATATTCTCTCTAGAAATCTATAGAAACTCTGTTTTCTTTCAATATACTAATTTTTGACTCGCTAATAGGAGAATATTGTTCTATCAAATAATTATTTGAATATACCACGTTTGTTTAGAAATAAATTAAATTCCAAAGCAATTTGCCCATTTTAAACATGTATTGTCAAAAAGGCAATCACGGTAAGTATTTACAACTTTGGGAAATCATTCGCTTTTTGCTTATACAAACTCTAGTTTGAAACAACTGAATGCAAAGCACTTCCAATTTATCAGTGCCTCTTCCTCTAAGACAATGTCAGTAAGTTCTTTGAATTGCTAAAGCAGCTCATTATATAATTCCTGCCTTCTGTCCATATTCCAAATGTTAGGCTTTGGATGGAGAGCACCAGTTTGCAAATTTGGTATGAGGATATTCCACAACTCACAAGCATGTACATAATACGAAAACACTAGGAGAAAAAGACAATTGCAGGGGGACCTTTTAGGAAGACACAAAAAGGAGATTGAGAAGCTCTCCATTGCAAGCTATATTTGTAATTTTTACTGACTTGACCCTTCGAAGAAAAGAAGCGAATGGAGTTGTTCAACTGGAACTAGTAAGAGTAGTTTATAGATGCACTTTGGCTTGAAAGTCACGTTCACTTGACATTCTTCAAGATTCTAACAAGTAAATGCAATTAATCATGCAGGACGATGTTACTTTTTTTTTTTTTTTTTTGATGGAAACGACGATGTTACTTTTATTTGGCCGTGGAACTAAAAATTTCCGCTAAGCTTCTAGAATCATTCTCACAATGCAGTATTTTTTTTTTTTGACACAGCTGTTTTGCTGCTTGAGTTTGAGTTTTTTGATATTATAAGATGTCCTTGAGACATTACTCAATTAGTTAAAATTAGGAACTGCATTGTCTGGTGCTAGTTTATCCATGAAAATTAATGAACTTGTGTCAGACAATGCTGCATCGTCTGGTGCTAGTTTAGCATTTAATTGAGCAAATATTGTCTTGACACTTTCACTTATAGTTTCTGTTGGTTTAATATCTCTTGCATTAGCATAGAACATTATGACTCCTTGTTAAATGTCTCATTTCCTGTGTAACTTCTTCCCTTAAAATTTGGAAAATTTGCACAGAACGGTTCAAGTTGAAAGGTAGAGAAACGAGATAAGGAAGCAGAAAAGTTAATTGTTAGGAGGAAATGAGCTCACATGGGTGCACCCTATCTGATCCGAGTTCTGTAGTATTTTTTTTTAAAATTTTTTTTTTTAAATTTTGAGACAAAGTTCTTGGGTATTCTTAGTATTTTTAAGATACCCGGATATGAATTTGGATTTCAAAATGGCAAGAAGTTTGGATTTCTAAATTATACTAATTACTTCCCACACTTTCTTTACAAGGAAGGACAAGACAGGTTTGAAGTTCATAAAGATAATTGGTGACAATTTATCTATATCTATATATATCTAAAAGTTAAAGCTTAACATTTATTGTTGTTACGTTTCAGTTGAACCACATCATCGCCATGTCTCAAAGTTTTTATTTTCCTTTTTTTTTTGGGGGTTCCATTTCATATATTCTCTTTAATCAATCCCATTCTCTCTCTCAACTCATCATCTTCCCATCAAACAAACGGCTAATGTTTATACTATTAAAGACTTTCATATTGAATCCAAATTCCCTTAAATTCAGCAATCGATCATTCTCTCTCTTTGACTTATCATCTCCTTATCAAAAAAACGGCTTCTTTCCCCCATCAAAACATTCAATTGCCTCCGTTTGGATTTAAAACCCACTGATTTAATTTTTTTATATATAGGTTTTGAATTACTTACTTTCCACCTCATCAGTCACCAAATTACAATTTACAACTAGAATTGGAAGGTCCATTTGAGGTCAATTTTTCTTTTTCTCCCCTTGAACTTCTTCCTTTTTTGCGGCAATTTTTAATGATTTGTACTGGATTTTCTTTTCTAGGATTGTAAATACCATGTTTCTTTTTTCTTTTTTCCAATTTTCAATTGATAGTCTATCTTTTTGTATTCATGTTTACAATTTTTCCTTACATTATTATGTTTTACCCATTAAAATCCTTAGTGTCTAAAGAATTGGAATGCGTTTTATTGATTTAGTACATGATCATTTGCCTCCCATTTGTTTATTTTATTTTCTAAATAGCTTTGTAATTTTAAATTAAATACTACATAAATTCTTGCTACTTTTCTTTTAATCTCATATAAATCTATGCTAATTTTTAACTTCTTAGGATAACTTGGAATAGGAAACAAAATATTATGATTGATAGGTATGGACCATATGTTGTTCCTCTTTTTATTTGTATTTGGGATTATAACTTAGTTCAATATGGTTATTTTCATTAATTTTTTTGACAAATTACGATGTAAAGGTTCGAATTGGATTTTTCTTTTCCAGGGTTGTAAATACCATGTTTCTTTTTTTCTTTTTTCTTTTTTCAATTGATATTCTATTTCTTTGTATTCATATTTACAATTTTTTTTTTTACATAATTTTGTTTTACCCATTAAAATTGTTTGTGTTTAAAGAATTGGAATGCTTTTTATTGATTTAGTACATGATCATTTGCCTCTCATTTGTTTATTTTATTTTCTGAAGAGCTTTGTAATTTTTTAAATTAAATACTACATAAATCCTTGCTAATTTTCTTTTAATCTCATCTAAATCGATGCTAATTTATAACTTCTTAGGACACCTTGGAAGAGGAAACAAAATATTATGATTGATAGGTATTGACCGTATGATGTTCCTCTTTTTCTTTGTATTTGGGTACCATTAATCTTCTCAAAAAAAAAAAAAAAAAATTCTTACAATTTATAACTATTGCATCCATTTTATGACTGTGGACATGCATGCAATATTGCTTTATGTTTCCATGGTAATACTAATGTCCATTACTTTGAAATCAAAAAATTCTCTCAATTGAAGCATATACCTCG
This sequence comes from Quercus suber, assembly GCF_002906115.3. Lineage (NCBI taxonomy): Eukaryota > Viridiplantae > Streptophyta > Magnoliopsida > Fagales > Fagaceae > Quercus > Quercus suber. Next base: position 669,975 of record NW_027069792.1, on the reverse strand, counting down.
ACATGATCTCATTCTTAGGAAATCCTGCAACTTAATTCAAATCATGCTAACCAATATGTGTGTATATATATATATATATATATAAAATAAATAAAATGATTTTGTATAGTCCAACATGAATTAAATCAAATTACCTTAGTAATTAGCTTAATTAAGCTTATCTAATTCTCAAGAAAAAAAAAAACCTTAAATTTATATCTTATATCTTATTGTTCAATTTGGTTATGATATGTTGCACTTCAATCTATCGTACTCCTTAAATATTCAAAAATATAATAGAAATAATATAAGAAATATAATAGATACATACAACAGGAAATCAACTAGGCATTTCTTTTGTACTACAAATTTCACTATTATAATTCTTAAATAATATGTACTTAAATATTCACTATTAGCTCTTTTAGAAATACAATCAATTTTTTTTGCCTTCCTATATATTTCTTCTATCTAATTGAAAAAAAACAATCCATAAAATTCTCATTTATGAAGGAAATAATTTTCTCCGATAACAATTTTTGGGAAAAAAATAATGAATATGGAAAGTTTTAAATTTTTCATAAACCTATATGGTAGCCCAAAAGTTCTCTATTCAGACTTACTATTATGTTACTACATTGGATTTCACGAGTTTTTTTTTTTTTTTTTTTTTCAAATACACACACACACACACCACTAACTATGCAACTTACCAGTTATAAATACATATTTCAATTACCAAAATATACAAAGTCTCTTCCTCTTCCCCAACCTTTCACCTCCCTCAACGCTCATGTATCGTATATACATTTTTCCTTTCCCCTACACACACACGCACACACGCGTGCACACACACACACACACACACACACACACACACACACACACACATATATATATATATATTATATTTATATATGTTCTCTTTTAATCTCTCTGTTAATTTTCACTAAAATTTAGAAATTTTGTTTGGCTTCATTTTACTTAGTTCTTTTTCATGATCATTGGTTTATATGTTGTGAGTTGGGTTAAAGTTGCAGAACACCATGAATATTTTAGAAAGCAAGAGTATTATAATACAAAAACAAATATGGACATATATAAACAATTATACCGTGATTATGATTGCTTTCCTAACTACACATTTTTATTTTTTGGAGAAATTATCAACTACACATTTAGCTT